>NW_020837956.1:4938583-4965897 GCF_003676395.1 Aethalodelphis obliquidens
GCGGTATGCGGGCCTCTCACTGTTGTGGCCTCTCCCGCCGCGGAGCACAGGCTCCGGACGCGCAGGCTCAGCGGCCATGGCTCACGGGCCCAGCCGCTTCGCGGCATGTGGGATCCTCCCAAACCGGGGCACGAACCCACATCCCCTGCATCGGCAGGCGGACTCTCAACCACTGCGCCACCAGGGAAGCCCCATAGGCATTCTTAAGTTCAGTTGCAAGACAGAGAGTCTCATGATCCAACTATGTTTTGTCTACCAAAGACTCCCTTAACATCCAAAGACACAAATACATTGAAAGTGAAGGGATGGGAAAAGATATTCCATGCAAACAGTAACCAAACGAAAGAGGGAGTGGCTATTCTAATATCAGATAGAATAGACTTTAAATAAGAAGTGGGTACAAGAGACAAAAACAAAAAGACATTACATATTGCTAAACTGTTTCCCATTTTTCCTATTTTTTTATTTTAAAGAAATTATTTTTCTTGGGATAAGTTCTGTTTCCATTTTTTTCAATAAAGATTTGCTTGATTAGTTGCATTTGTATTTGTTTTTTTACAATTCACACATTTAATATGTATAACTTGAAGCTTTTTACTATATTCACAGAGCTGTGCAATCATCACAATCACTTTTAGAATATTTTTTATCACTCTCAAAAGAAATCTCACACTCATTAGCAGTCACTCCCATTCCTCTTTAATCCCCCAGCCCAAAGCAGCCACTAAGTTACTATGTCTTTATGGCTTTTCCTATGCTGGACATTTCATACAAATGAAGTCATACACTATGTCATCTTTCGTGACTGGCCTCTTTCACTTCGGATAATGCTTTCAAGATTCATTCATGTTGTAGCATGAATCAGTACTTCATTCCTTTTTATTGCTGAATATTTCATTGTATGGTTATACCACATTGTACTGAACTGTTCATCAGTTGATGGACATAGGGGTTGTTTCCACTTTTTGGCTTTTATGATTAATGCTGCTATGAACGTACACACACAAGCTTTTGCACGAATGTATGTTTTCATTTATCTTGGACATATACCTAGGAGTGGAATCGTCAATTGATCGCACTTGACCTTACCTAATTTTCCTGATTAACACTCCTGCCATTGTGTTTTCTTTTACAAAATACAGAAAGACAGAGACAGAGACAGAGACAGGCAGAGACACAGAGAGGCTGTACCTGCTCTGGTGTCTTGTCTGAAGTTCTTGAGGACATTCAGAATCAAATGATCTACAGCTGAAATGATGGCAGTCAAAGTGATTGGGTCAAAATATCCTACAAAGAAAAAGTTTTCTGGAAGAAAAAAGGTCTAACCTGAGTTGAGCTGCATGTATGAAGAGCTGGAGAAGAAGAGAAGGAAGAAGACACTCCAGCAGGGCCATAGCATAAGCAAAGTGCTGGTGATTGGGCTGAGTACAGAGTACTTGGGGGATAAGCAGCAAGTAGTAGAAGGCGAGGTTAGAATGATTTGTTGGGAATCACATCATCAAGGACTTTGAATAGCAGCCACAAGTGTTTGAGACTAAATTTTTATAGTTTTGAAGGAACCATTGGAGACTGTCGTCTATGGACATCAGTCACATGATCAGATCAAATGGACATGGTCAGGGCAATGATGGGCAGGTGCAGGCAGGATAGACCGAAGCACGGACGCATCTGTGATAGCAAGCCCCCATTCTTTGGAGGCTGTTGCAGCAATTCAGGGCTGAGGTAAAAGCTTTGAGGGTAGCCAGTTGGAAGCCAGTGACTTATATGGATTCAGTGGGCAAAAAAACAGCATTCATCGTGGCACTGGTTCCCCAAAGAACCCGAGCCTATGTTCAGGGAACTGATCATTTCCCTATTATATAAATTGATTAGGTCATTCACAGTTGAGATTGATGCCAGGGGTTTGCTACTAATCAAGCTAGAATAACAAGCGGGAGGACAAGGCAGGCCCTTTGCCAGCTGGGCAAGGAGCAGGTCCAGAGGCACGGAACACTGCAGCAAAGCACTCTGTCCCTGACCTGGGAGTCTGGGCAAAGGAAACCACTGAGAGATCTGGCAATGCCCTTCAGCTGCATCTGGAGACTCCAGGGCCAACTCCAGGAGTGACACTTCTGTCAGAGCTGACCAGTCAAGTGGAATCCAGCCCTGGAGGCCCACAGCTAGGCTGTCCTCCCTGCCTGCAGAAGCTTGTAGAGATGGGGGTATGGTAGGGATGGGGGAACAGGCTGGGGTGACACCAGTGGTGAGCCCACGGGAGGCAAAGGCTTGAAGAGAGTAGTTGAAGTGCATTTTGCCAATAGTAACAATAGTCTGCAATGGCAAAAATGTGTGTTTACATAAGGCTCCCACTGTGCTCCAGAAAAAGGAGGAGAGGGCTCTATATTCTCAGTGGATGAGATGTTCTCCCCCTCACACAAAGGTTCCCCTTGCCCCTTTCTCAGAAGACCACTGCGAAGTTAACCACATGCCATCCAGTACCAGTAAGGCTGGTTCTGACTATGCTAGTGGTGGATCCTCTCCCATTGGCCCCTCCCCTAACACAAAGGGGAGTATAGTTGGCTCCACCCATAAACTGGAGGAGAACTTCTAGGAAGATCCAAGCCTCCGATGTGCCCTGGTTTGGGTAAAGCAACATCTGAAGTCAGATGCCTTTCAGCTTCTGGACAGCTCTCTTGCCCAAACCCCACCCCTACTCCCTGCCTGTGGACGACTTTGAGTCCCTTGACGCTTAGGGGACTGACAATGCCACTACTTTGGGTCGGCCTTAGCTTGAGTGTTTTCTGCTGTGGAGACCAGACCGCCCGAGACTTGGGGTGGGGGGCTAGTTCTGTATTTAGTCACGGTTCACCCACCTAGGGTAGCTAAGCACAGCCTCCATAATTATCTTCATTTTCTGTTATCTGTATCGTCTCATCATCATCAGGGTCCCCCTCTCCCGTGGAAGCGGGACGGACGGAGAAGGGGCTGGCTGCCAGAAGAGGACGGTTTTCTATCCGTACCAAGGACGTTCCTCGACACAGAACTTAGAGATCCCGGCAAAGGCGGCCCGCGGAGGGCGGAGAAGCTCCCACGCTGGGGCCGAGCCCCCCGCCGTGTTTCCCTGTTGCCACGCGGCGGAGGGGGCGACGATGTACCCCCACACACACACCCTCCTCAGCGCTCAAGAACCCAGCCTTCCCGCCGCCGGCCTCGGGGCAGCCGGCTAGTGGGCTCTCCCTGCACCTCCTCTACCCACCCTGCCGCAGCCAGGTTCTTATCCAGCGTTCCCCGCCCTGGACCGGAGGGTCAGAGGGTTGGGGTGACGAAGGGAGATCCAGCAGCCGGTGGGCCCGAAGGCCTCCTCCTCCCGTGGCACCTTGGTCCTCTACTCGCTCTTGACTCCTCCCCCGTCTCTATTCCGCAGCGTCCCCTCCCTGTCAGCTCTCCGCTTCCGCGACCGCACCTGCCTTAGGGGTTGAGGGGACACAAGGGAGGTAGAAAGGGAAACCGGGGGTTTGGGGAAGCACAGCGCAGCAGGGTGACCGGCTCGTCCCGCGCCGCGGGTCCCCACAGCCCCAGAGCCGCCCGCCCGGCGGCTGCGGCACCGATGCGCTGTCCGCGGTGCTGACGCCGGCCACCCTCTCGGTCGGGAGGGGGAGGAGACGCCCTCATTCTCCGGTCGCCCCGAGTCGAGTGGCCCTTTCTCCGCTCCTAAGCGGAATCTTTTCCCCAAAGGAACCCTCCGAGACCTGGCGCTGTGGATGGATGCAGGAAGAAGACGCGAGCGACAGGGAACTTAAACTTCGGACTGGAGCTGGAGAGCCCAGTGTCAGGGCATTACCGTCTTTCGGCCTCCAGCACCTGAGACCACAGGACAACATCAAGTTGAGCAAAGTTTGACGACGGTTTGGACAGAAGGGAGGGATTCCGGAGCCGAAGCGCAGGGAGGGGCTGGACGGTATTCCCTGGCGGCGTGGTAGCCAGCACCGCAGTCCGGACACCTGCTTCGGTGCCCCGCATTAGTGCAGCCAGAACGACAGGGAGGCGTCGCAGCAGCCCAACTCCCCACCCCTTCTCTCCCTTCCTTACTCCCCACCCCCCAACACCCCGCCCCGGGCGCCGGTGACTCCGCCTCTCCGTGCCGGGCGGCTCTCCGGCTGGAGCTGGAAAGGGAGCGCTTCCCCGGACTCAGCTCGGTTCCGAGGCTCCGAAGCCGACGCCGCCAGCTCAAGCCCGGGGGCGGGAGCTGGACTGCCCACGGAGCCTGCGCTGGGGAGCCGCTGAGCCGGGAACGTCTCATGGGACGCGCCCGGGGTCTCTCTTCGTGCCCTGCTCTCCCGTCTCTGTCCTAGGCGCCCGGGCTCTACAGCCCGCCCCGCCCGCAGCCCGCGGCCTGTCTGGAGAGGAGTATGAGGCCCGGGGCCCCGTGGACGCCGGCCACAAGGCGGCAGGGGCCTACCTTGAGACCCCCGCGCCCGAGGGCGGTGGGTGAGGAGCCGCGGCAGCCGGCCAGGCGTCGGGGCGCAGAAAGGAGCGCCCCAGCTCCGGCGCCCGAAGGGCCGCGGGACCCGTGTGCGGCCTGAGCGCCGAGGAGGAGGCGGAGGCGCCCCGCCGTCCGGGCTCTGGAGGAGGCGGCGAGGGGCTCCGCGGCGGCCCCCGACCCCTGGTCACCATCCTCACGTTTCTGCTCCCGCGGGGGGGATGTCGCGGCCCGGGCCCCGAGCGCCGCCCCGGCCCCGGGGCTGAGCTCCGGACCATGTCCTCCCGCAGCCCCCGGCCCCCGCCCCGCCGCTGCCGCCGCCGCCTGCCGCGCCCCTCCTGCTGCTGCTGCTGCTGTCGCCGCTCGCACCTCAACGAGGACACGGGTCGCTTCGTGCTGCTGGCAGCGCTCATCGGCCTCTACCTGGTGGCTGGCGCCACAGTCTTCTCGGCGCTCGAGAGCCCGGGCGAGGCGGAGGCGCGGGCGCGCTGGGGCGCCACGCTGCGCAACTTCAGCGCGGCGCACGGAGTGGCCGAGCCGGAGCTGCGCGCCTTCCTCCGGCACTACGAGGCCGCGCTGGCAGCCGGCGTCCGAGCCGACGCGCTGCGCCCGCGCTGGGACTTCCCCGGCGCCTTCTACTTCGTGGGCACCGTGGTGTCGACCATAGGTGAGCGGCGCGCCCAGCGGGCGACTTTCCTCTCCGCGTCTTTCACGTGCCGCCCTTTCCACTGCTCGGGGCTCGAGCCGCGTCCCTCGGCTCCCTCTTCCCTTCTGAGGCCCCGCTGCCTACTTTCATTTCGCCCTCTCCTCCCCACCCGTCCCCCTCCTCCTGCTCGGTCTCCCTCTTTACTGGCTTTCGGCGCGGGAGGTGGCCTGAGAGGCCCATCTCTGGCGCGCACCCAGCGGTGACTGCCTGGCAAAGAGGCCAAACGGGGAGAACCCTCACCCGGGCGCTGGGCAGACGGGGGGCCGCCCGCGCTCCAGCACTTGCCAACTGCGTGACCTAACCGCTTGTGCCTCAGTTTCGGCTTCTAAAAAAGGACTTGGGAGAACATGTATCAGGGGCCTGCTGCTTCCTTCTTATTTCTCACGCCCCCTAGTCCTCGGTTTCCTCATCCAGGTGATTTGGAAAACCCTTCCTCTCTCCACTCACAGCGTTGTTACCTCCCTTCTCTTCTCCTTTCTTCTTTTACACGCGTTTTCCCTCAGAGTCCTCCAGCCCTTTTACCCTGGGGAAGGCGACCATTTCCCCAGACGAATCCCTAGATCTCCTTAGCTTTTTTTTTTTTTTTTTTTTTTTTTTTTTACAGTCTACACCACCCCATTAGACTTGGAGAATAGGACTGCAGCCGCTCTGGTTCTGGTTTTCTCCTCTTACTTCCCCCCTCCCCTCTTCCAGCTTCCCCTCCAATTTCTTGACCTCTCTTCTTTGTTACCTTGCTATCTTGTCCAACCAATAGTGGCACCAAGCGGGTAGCTTGGGTGCAGGGGGTAGTTTCTCTATACTTTCCATCATCCCTTCCTCTTATTTTTGGTAAAATAGTTCATGATTTTGCAACTGTACAAAAAATGCTGTGTAACTATTCCTCGAAGCCCCCCTGTTTCTTTCGCCCCTCCTCTGAGCCTCTCTTGTAGAGATTGTGGAGCCATCACTACTCCCCACTCCACCCTGTCCCTCTCTTTATTCTCCTCTCACCCACTTTCCCCATCCCTCCCCCACTTTCCCTGGGCCCTGGGTGTCACGTGAAACAGACCTCTTCCCGTTACTGTATAGAGTGCAGAATAAATACAAGATTTTCACTTTGGCAAGACTTTGTGTCTCATCTCCTCCTGCTTCCAGTCCCAGGGTGGAAGAAGGCCCTTGGCTGGTCATGCCTCTAGTCACCCCAAAGCACTATCCCCCGGTGGTAGTTCTGGAGGAGGGGACTGGATTCACTGGGCTGAGAGGTGAGGGATTGCACCGGCCCGCCTTCTGTGGGTGGGTTCTGGGCTGGATTGGTATGCCAGCTTAGAGACGGGGGAATGGACTAACTGGCCAGCGTAAGCCATTGTAGGTGGCTGCTGGGAGGCAGAGAGAAAGACTGCGTCCATGTGCAGGATATGAGCAGCTAGAGATGGCTCTCTGAGTGTATATGTATAGTCTACGAAAGGGCTTCCTTTCAATGAATTTTCATGTGTCATGTTTGATCTGATGACTTTAAATAGAAAAGGCAAATGTGGCCCAAGTCCAAAGTACACACAAATTGGATAAAAATACCATTTAAAAGCTATATCATGTTGTTATGGTGATTGAAGATATAAAATGACCCCCTTAAAAAAAAATCCCCTTTTAAGAGCTGCATCAAGTTGCTATAGCAACTAGAGTTTTTTTTTCTTTTTTTTTTTTAAGTGCTTTAAAAGTACCAAAGATGCTTAGTCCTGGAAGATGACATCATGTGTTCATAGCTCATTACTGATTTATGTTCTTCCTCTTGTAAACACACCCTTTTGCTTTCACCTAGAGGCAACCTGTGCACAAGTTGGGCAGCCACAGCCTTTCTTTCCCAGCGGTGTGCTCTGACCTTGGCTTCCTAATGGAGCCCACAGGTTAAGGGAAAGGTGGGAGCAGTGTCCCCTTCCCCTACAGGCCATGAGTCTATCCAAATGGGGCCTCATTCCAGTGACCTGTGGTCTCTGTGCCTTTCTGATGAGCTCCCATCAATGCCTTCATTCACCGCCCAGCCATGGCTTCTACAGCTTCTGTCAGTTCTTTGCACAAAATCAAGTCAGCGTGTTGGTAAATTGTTCCAAGCCCGAGCCCTTAATCTACGAGCAGGATTGGCTGTTCTTTAGTCAAGCAGAAAGAAACTATGTTCTCTTTCTTGATTTGTGTTTGGGGATGTAGGCAAGCATTGTAGGAGGCTATGCTGAAGCTGGTGGCTATGTTACAAATGACCCAGCACATTGTTTCCAAAATCTGCTGCAGGGAGATATTTATCTCTGAGAAGAGCTGCACTCAGGACCAGAACCAGCCAGTGGACAGCTCGGCATTGAACTAGCCCCTTTGCAGAGGTGCCAAGAAAGCCACACAAGTAGCAGGGTCTCTATCAGTTATCCACCTGCTGACGTGGTCTGGGGCAGTGGTTCAAATTGGTCACTTCTGTCACATAAGTTCTGCTGAATCCTGAAGTAGCATGATTTTTATTTCAGGCTTCTCTTGCAAAATGTACTTGGATGAGATTTAAGTAAAGACCTACCTACGTCAGTTTCACTTCTGTTTATGTAGTTCCTTTCCCTTAAATGCCCTGAGTCTTCAGAGACAATTATTATTACTGGTGCTTTTATGGATTCTGCAGCTCAGGGAACCAAAGCCGAATCCAAAATGGGCAGTCAGTATTCTCTATCTGACACCTCATCCAGCGAAGAGGAAAATTAGCATGCACTCGGTTTTATTTGAATATCACAGTGTGTATGGTCCAGGCAGCAGTGTGGACATTTTCTTGTATTGTATAGACCCAACTAAATGATTCATCTAGACTTTAGTGTAGAAAACCCTTTCTTCATTCATCCCATAAATATGATATATTGTGTATATCAGGCCCCAAGTGCTAATATTTGGATTGCAGTGTTCATGGGCGCCACATCTTGGCTAGCCTCACTAATGATGATTGGAACAAGGAGGGGTCCTTTGGTCCAATCCCGTGTGGCTCAGAGTGTTAAGGGACGTGTCTCAGGTCACAGTTAATTACGTATTCAGCTGGGTCCAGAATCCAAGTTATGCAGTGTTTCTTCTACCAGTTTCATTGATACAATTGGTGGGCACATTCCTGTTTGAGGCTGAAGTATTTAATAACGTGTGTGTGTGTGTGTGTGTGTATCTGTATCTGTGTGTGTGTCTGACAGACACTACAGCAGGGCTGAGCAAAAGGACTGGTCTGTTGGTCAGGCCAACAGTTGATTAAGTCCAGAGAAAACTTGAAGGATCAGACACATCTTAGAGGTCAGATAGACTAGAAGCATCTGGTAAGTCTTAGACAGCTGGGAAGGCAAGAGCCAGTACCAAGAAGGTTAGAGACAGAAATGCTAGCAAGTAGGAGACATTCGAGTAAATTCTGGTCCAAGGACAGCAGCCACTTTCTCTCTGCCTTCTCTTGCACGTGTGTGTGTGTGTGTGTGTGTGTGTGTGTGTGTGTGTGTGTGTGTGTGTGTGTGTAGGGGAGGGGAAGAAGGGGCAGGAATGGGCCTTCAGCTAGAGGGAGACACAGAAGAAAAATTCAGGTGTGGTTGTGTGTACTCATGTTAGATGAAACACCATGATGAGGTAGAATACTTGTCCTGACATTTGGCTTGAACAAGGCCCATATCCGGAGCTAGGTAATTTGCAACTGTCCGTACAACATAGACCCAGTGGGAAGATTTGCCAGTGGCTGTTCAGTGGTAGTTGAGGCTGAATAGAAAGTCAGTCTGAATAGCTTAAGCAAAATGAAAATCCACTTCGTGGTCTAAATTATTCATATTGATTGCTTACGCTGAACTGAAATCCTGGGCAGTTACTATTTCTGCCATTTATGCTCTATGACATATTCCCAGGGGATTGAAATCAAGTTTGTTTTCATGTAAATACATCCATTTATTCATCCCTCCATTTAACAAAATCCAAGACAAGCAGAACTCATAACCATGCATGTGTCACCTTTGGCATGTCATCTGCATCTCCCGTGATTACATGAACTCCTAAAGAGAAAGACACTGGCTGGTGTTCTTTTAGTACTAAATAGTATTCTTGGAGTCAGGCCCTAGCTCAAAGATATTCAAGCAATCCAAAGAGTATTAATCCATCATTTCACATCCTAAAGGATGTTTTATTGGTTTACTTTGAAAAGATTAAAAGGAAACTCTCCACTGGGGTTTTAATTATGCAACTGCTGTCAGATTTACACATAGAGAAGAACATATTTCAAAGTCTCTCTCAAATGGCAGCTTGATATAAACAGAAATATTTTTGCTTCCTTTTATTAGGTTTTCTGGCAGCATATTTTAGCTATAAAGCTAAAACCATGCCGCTGTAGCCGGGATGGTGTAGGTATAAGAGATGTCACTTTTGGCACTGCATAATTTAGCTTGCTACTTTCAGAATTAGGCATACTTAATTTTCAAGTCCTAACTTTTTACTTCTTTTTTAACATGGAGTTTTAAAAATGTTTTTGCTTCAAAGGAAACTAAGACATTATGAGTCCGAAATGTCACTACCACATTTACATTCGGTTTTCTTCTGACATGTATGTAATCCAGCTGGAGGCGGCTCTGATGCCGGGAATGAAATACATTACCCAGAAGGAGAGGAGTACCTTTCCTCGCTTATTTCTCTCATCAGCTATTTTTTATTGGAAGATGATGCTATGACAACTCTGAAGGACATTTAGGGGAAAAAAAATCCATCATTAGATTTGAAGCTGTAGACGGAGAGCAAGGAAATACATTCTAATTCACTGCTCTGTCCTCAGCACCCAGCACTGAACCCAGCACATTGTAAATAGTCAATAATTATAATAACTCCTAATACTCTGCCCTAACATAACTGTTTTCATTTTTGCAAGTTCCCCTGCAGTTCTTTGTCACCTTTTGTAGGAAAAGGAAAGGGAACTACTTGACAAGTGCTGAGCTGCTTTTGGTAACATTTTTTTATCAGTGTTGTTTCCATGTTTCTACATACTAAGTTTAATGGGTGCGTAATATTCTATGTAACTGATGTTCTGTAATTTACTACCCCTGTTGCTGTGTAGCTGGGTGTGGTTCCCAATTTGGGGGCTGTTGTGAGTAATGCCACAGTCATCATCTTTATGAAGATGGCCTTTTCTTTATGCAATATCTCCTTCAGTTGAATTCCCAGCAGTGAAATTGATAGTCAGGGCACACTACCATCTTCATGGCTCCTGGGGCCAGTCCCTCTGGAGTGAAGGACTGTCTCATCTCTCCTGAGCTGAGCCTACAACCTCTACAAAGCCTAGAAGAGACTGGACAGTTACCCAGCAAATTGCCCCATGGAAACAGGCCACAGATTCACTTGGTTTACTCCAGGATTGCACTCACTCCCAGGGGCTGAGCTGACCCCTGAACAAGTCAGTGACTAAAGCATCTTCAGCCTCCCTTGCTTTAATGAGAGCCACTTCCTCTGGGACATTCTGGGTGGGTGGAGAAGGGCAGGAAGGAGAACAGGAGCAGCTGCCCGGCCATCAAAGACAGAGACGGGGTACCTGGACCTTCTTCCTTCCTGTCCCCTGCATTCCCGGGATGTCTGCCACCACTCCTGGGCCAAGCCAGTTGAGGGAGAGGGTTCTTCCCTTTGGTCCTGACTGTGCCCAAGGACCCCAGCCTGGACTGGCCCAGAATTGTGCCACATGGAGCAGACACCTACCTCTAGAGTATTCCAGCTGGAGAGCACCATAGAAATCCTCCAGAACTTTCGCGAGGCATTTATACCATTTTGTCAACAAAAGCCAACAAGCAGCCTATTACAGAAAACAGGGGAGCTGGAGCCCCACCCGTCAGGCCTCCCCTTAGATGCCATGTACTCCCTGAAAGCTTCTCTGAGGAGCCCTGGTGCTCCTCCAAGACCAACCTGAAGAGGGTTAGGTTGGCCTTGTTCCTCATTTTACGTAGGTTCAGAGAAGGAGAGAGGGTGTTCAAGGTTGCACAGCAAGTCAGAGGGGCATTTGCTGAGAGCTGGTGCTGACCCAGGACCTGCCTATGTGGACTCTGAGGTCCTTGAGCTCTCATGCCGCCTTGGAAAAGTTTCCTGAATACTGCTGAAGATCTCTCTGTCTGTCTCTCTCCCTCTCTCTCGCTCGCTCTCACACACACACACACACAAACACACACACACACCCTGCAAATGATGGGACAAGTACAGAACCAGATCCCGCCATGGCTCTTCTGAGCAGATACCAGTCTTCCCAGAAGGGGTGAAAGTTGAACAGTTCATCAAAGACAAAGGGGAAGAGCTTGGAGGGAGGCGGGTAGGGCCTCTGAGGAGCAGCAAAGTAAGTCGAGTGCCTTGGAGGGTCCTCCAGGGAGAAGCTCCTGCTGCATCTGAAGGCTGTGGGGGAGCCTTAGGTCTGTGTTCGAAGGTGGAGCTCAGGGCTCCCACCCCCGTCAACTACAGTGGGACTCTCCGTGCCCTTGCGTGGTGGCCTCAGATTCAGAGGAGGTGCGACGGAGCAAAAAGCCACTGTGTTTCTGTTCACAGCCCCAGCCCAGGGTCTTCCCTAGTTTCCTAGCCCTCCCCTTGCTTCTGCCCAGCTCCACTGACCTTCCCAGGATCCAGGGCTTGGCCAGGGGCTGCCAGCCAGCCAACCAGAATGTGGGGCTGAGGTGGGCGCGCTGGGCAGTCTCAGGCTCTGATCTCACCTGGGGTCAGTGGCAGGGTTTCTACGAGGTGAAGTTTGGGGAGGCATAGGGTCTTGAGGCTCTGAGGACAAAGGACTTTCCATGGGACTGAGACGGTACAGGAGAGGTGCTGGTAGAGAGTGAGAGAGAACCGAGGCCCCCTGGCTCACCCCAAGCCAGCTCTAGGCAGCTGCCACCACGGCTGTCAGGCTCTGGCCCCAGGAAGTTCTGTCCTAAACCAGGCCATTCCCTAGCCAACCGCCAGCTCTAATTCTTGGGGGACCGTAGCAGCCAGTGGCTCTGGTGAGGATGCTCTGAGTGTCACCTCCTCCCTGGGCTTGGGCAAGCCCAGCTCAGGACTAAGCTCCCAAGCTCACTAGCAGGATGGGTGTGCAGGGCCCTGTGAAGGATTAAGCTCTGGGGGACCCACTCTGTCACTTCCCCCAGATCCCAGGTGACTCCAGGATGGAGCTTCCGGTATCTTGTAATTTGAAGTTTTACAGTGTCTGGATACAATGTCATTATTCTCACAGTAACAGATATTGCCGACCAGGAAGGCAGGGCAGCACAGAGCAGGGCCTCTCAATCAGTAAAGTGCATGCAAATCACCAGGCTCTCGTCAAAGTACAAGAACACTTTCTGTTCGGTAGGTCTGTGTGGGACCTGAGACTGCATTCCTCATTAGCTCCCAGTGACGCCCATATTCTTGGTTCCCAGACCGCACTGGGCATAGCATGGGAAGAGAGAAGCAGCAGTGAGTCAGGAACTGGCAGCTTGGACCCACTCTGCCCCTCACTGGCTGCACGGCTGTGGGCAGGACACGACACCACGCAGGGCCTCAGTGGCTTCATTCCTAAAAGCAGGGAGTGCCGGGGTCACGTGGGTCCCTTCCAGCTCTGATGTTCTCATATCTGGGAAGGCTATTCGCTCACATCCTCTGGTGCAGTTTAGTGCAGACTAAATGCACCAACTCTGCAGACTGGGTCCCAGTCCCAGTTCTGCCACTGACAAGCCATGTGCTCCCAGTGAGAGGATGTGCCTCTTCTTACCTCAGTTCCCTCCTCTGTAAAGTGAGGATAACAATGTTCCCTACCCCACGGGCACCTCCAAGGGTTGAATGAGCTCATCCACGTGTGCAGTGCCTGGCAAACCCTTGGAAAGCATCAGCTCCTCAGAACTGGGCAAGCCTCCTGGGTTGCCATCCTGCACGGGGGGAAACCGAGGCCCAGTTCATCGCCGACCCACCACTCTGCGTACAGCCCTCTGGGTCTCAGCCGCCCCTGCACTGTGGCATCTGCCGCCCTCTCATCGGCCGCTGTCTCTGGGGCATGTTGCTGTCCTGCGCCGTTACATAACTGGCCTGGGAGGGTGCTTTTTAAAATGCATTTTCTTTGGTTCCTCAACTAGAATGTGTTAATAATTCCTCACGTGTGTGCTCTTTGATCTTTTTAAAGAAGCTGTTTGGTGAATAACTGAACAAGTGACTGAGCGGTGGTTTAGACCATTGTCCCCCGGTACGTCTCTGCTTCTCACCCCCAGAGCAGAGCCCTGGGGAGCCACACCCCTGCCCACCATCCTGGTTTAGTGGGCTGAGGCCTCCTGGCAGTGCTTGGGCTTAGGGGGAGGTCATGGAGCTGAGACCAGCAGAGAGGCCAGATGGGGCTGAGGCCAGGCCTCGCTACGCTTCTCTGAGGCGACTCTGGTGTTGGGACTGCGGGTGGAGGAGGCTGCAGGACGGCACTGAGGTGAACAGCCCCACTTTGGGTGGGAGCCAGGGTGCTGCTTCAGGCCCCCAGGCCCAAACCTTACTCTGTACCCTTCACCCTGGGGCTACTCAGCTCCCCGGCTGGGTAGACAAAGCATTCCCTGTCCTAGGGCAGGACAGGGGAGGCTGCAGGGCCTGCCAGCATCTTCCCTCTCCAGACTCCACCATGCCAGCAGCCAGGGCCTTTGTTCCGGGGAGAAAGAGGGTAACCGCAACATCGCTGGTCTCACTGATTGTCACCCCCCCACACACACACGCGCACACACACACACACACACACACACACACACACGTCGTGCTTGCCCGTTTACTGTGTTTTTACCCATGTTTATTCAGGAACCTGCCCCAAAGCCTAGGACAGCAAAGAGGATGCTATTATCCCATTTCACAGACGAAGAGACAGGCTCAGAGAGGTTAAGCGATTTGCCTGGGTTCACACAGCAGGGAGTCAATGGCAGGATAGAGGATTCAGCCCTCCTGACTGTATAGCATCCTTTCTGTTGCCTCTGAGCCATGCACGACCACAGAGAGAGAAGAGTCACAGCCCAGTCTGGGGTCTGGGGGCGGTGGGGGCAGAAGAGGTGAATATGAGGTGGTGTCAGCAAGGGCTCAAGCAGAGTTTAGGGGCTTGGATTTGACTGTGCTATGCTCCTTGTAGCCCCCATGGCTACACTGAGCTTTCCATCCTACACAACGCTGCGCCCCTTTTGAGGGAGGCTGCAGGCAGGCAAAGCATGGTGCTTCCCGCAGAGCTCACTACAACTCTGGGAGCCGTTGATGGGAACTTTGGGGGCCAACTACACCAAGCTCTTGCCCAGAGAAAGGACCTCATGAGCTGAGGGCCCTCAGCCTTGCACCTGGGATAGCAGCAGTGGCCACAGAGCGGCGGGACCAGAAAAGCAAATAACCGGAAGGTCCGCACTTGAGCACATCAGCCAGGAACGTCTGGGCACACGGCCAGCTCAGGACTGTCCAAGGTCATGTCCTGGAGGCAAACCCACCCAGACATTGAGGGAAGGCATGAAACCAAGCACCTGCTGGTGCATCCCCAGCTCTAGCCACTCTTAACTTCTGGCCATCCCTCCTGCACCCCACCCTGAACCCCAGGCACATTCCGCCTCCAGGCCATCGCTCAGGCTGTTTTCTCCACCTGGAATGTTTTCCCCTTTCTCTCCATTTTCCACCAAGTGAACTTGGACTTCAAGGCGCAGCTCAAACGAGGCCACTAGAGCGAGACCTTCTTGGAGCCCCTCTCACTGCCCCCAGACACGTGGTCATTACCTCTTTCTATGCCAGTTTCCCTGGCAATAATACCAGCCTCTGTTCGGTGGGGTAAGGTATGGTAAAGGCTGGTACCGGACCCAGAACATCGTAGGTATCCTTTCTCCTTCCTCCCGGTCAGGAGCTCTGTCTTAGTAGTGCTTGTCACTGCTACAGTTAATGACAGTAATAGCCATATGGCAGCAGCCATGCATTGAATGACTACTGTAAAGTGGGCACCGTGTCTGGAGATGGGGATAATTGAAAAGCAAAGAGGTAGTTTCTGCAAATCATGGAGCAGAGTGCTTGGCACAAAGTAGGTGATTAATCAATGTTGAATGGATGGAATGAATAAATGAGTGTGAGTAACTGAAAACCTTGGACTGCTGGAAATAATAAAAAGAGAGTAGAAAAACCTGGGCCCAGGCTGGGCTCCAGGAACCTCCCAGCACCCCCGTCTCCCTCCCCGCCTGGCAGGTGTGCAGGAGACAGCTAGCTCATTCTGGCTGGGGCTCCCCTGGCGGACAGTGCTGTCTCCGTGGCTCTCTGAGTCAGCTGGGTCCTTGTCCTACCCTGCCTGGGGCCCGGCAGAATCACTGGATTGATACCAAACCAGACAGTTCTGAGCCTCAGCCCCCAGAGCCCCAGGAGTGGTGGGAAAAGTTCAATTCTGAACAAGGAGGCCAGGCTCCTTGGCCCCAGGTCTCCCACCAACCCAGATGCCCCATCTGGCCCTGGCCTTGGCCGCAGCTTCCAGCCACAAGGAAGCCCTGCTGAGTTCTGCCTCTCGGCTCAATAGTTCTACCTTTTCCATCACCAGCCCATGGCACACCCCTTAGAAACCAGATGTTGGCTCACAAATTGGACAGAAGTTTTATCGGTAACTAAATGCAATTCCACAAATCCGGAAAACCACCCCTATCCACACAGCCCAGCACCATCACAATGCCTCTAAAAATACTTGGGGAAGCTTTTATTGGAATGGGGTGTCCCAGCTTTCTGGAAAGTTACAGTTGAGATAAACACAAGCCCCGAATCGCACTCCGCGTGACTCTTCCCTAATGCTTTCCAAATGGCCCCGACCTCATTCCCTTGCTGCCAAGTGTGCGGAATTCTGAGCACCTCGTGGTGAGCTGCTCACACCAGGACCTGCCAGAGAAGCTTCAGGGACAGCCCAGGCCGGAGAGGGAAAGGAAAACACAAAACTCTGCCCACGTTGAGTGAAACTGCGGGGCTTGATCCCCCCAGCACCCAGGAGCCTGTCTCTCCTGTTCTCTGCTCCATCACCCAGTGCCTAGCACCAGGCTTGGCACATGGGAGGGGCTCCACGAATATTTGTGGAAAGAACATAAATTTGAATAATTGGCCATTTCCAAGATTCTCAACTCTACCTAGGCACCAGTTGAAGGAAAAGTAAAATATGAAAATCTCCACTTACAAATCAGACGATGATTCACTTTGTAAAAGAAAGCTTCAATTTGCAAAGGTCTTCACTCCGGGGCTTCTCCAGGCACACCAGTGCATTTACAGTGAGATGCAACGTGCGGCCAGTATGTCAGGAACCCAGAGCCACACCAAGTCCCCTTTACTGCCATTGCCACCTTCACACAAAGCCCAAATCCCTGAGGCAGCCCAGTGCCTAAAGTCAAGGGCTTCTGGTCGAATTAGTGAGCAATACACGTGACCCAGTGGGCAATTCAGAAGTGTGTGTTTCAAGAGCTAATGCAGGTGGTGTGTCTTGTACTGACGAACTGCCCAGGTCCACTGGAGCCGTCCAGCTGACGGAGCATATGCCCAACGTACACAAAGTGCCTCATAAGGCTCCTCGATGTGCATTGTTCAGTCAGGCAGGTGGGCATTGTACGTGTCTCCATGTTAAGAATGAAGAAATCTGCAACACCAAGAGGCGGTTTGCAGTGCAGTGTAGTGGCTAGGCGCAGGTGCTGAGGGCCCTGGCCTGGGTTAGGATTTCAGCTCCATCATTCACTGGTGGGGTTGCCAGGGAACGTCTCCTGCTCATTCACTGAACAAGTCTGGCTCACTGCCTTCCTCTCCGGTCTCCCAGGCATGATCCGTCCAAGACCTGGGCCTCACATTCCTTGACCATCTCACCTACAGCAATGTTTTTCTCTGTCCCACTCTGGCAGGTACTCTGTTCTACCCATGTCCTTGCTATGACCAGTGAACTGCACTGCCTTCAAAGCTCACCTTCAGATCACCACCTCCCATCCTTCCAGCTCTCATCCACTGTTGCCCCAATATAGTATTCCTTGGACCCCCAAACGGGCAGTCCCCTACTATGTTTCCATCATCTTTTCTGGGCCCTCATTTCTTTTCTAATCCAACTTAGATTCAGAGGTGCTTCCCTCTGCAAGCACCCTTAACTTCCTTGCCTCTCTCTCTCTCCCTGCATTGTGTCCCTGTCCCCAACTTGGTACCATCAAAATGCCAGCTTTCCACCTATTCCTTACCTGTACCCAAGCCGCTACACATGGCTGGAGAAAACCATGCAAACATGCTGACTGGTCCAACTTTAAATTAGTGACCCTGGGGACCAGCCAGACACTCCATGCTGGCAGACCCTCCTACTACCTTCCTATTGTGTCAGTTCACCACTTATCCCTCTTCTTCCCACCTCCAGCTTCCCATGGCCCTCACTCTCTGCTCACACTTCCCTGAGAAAATACAAGTCATCAGACAGGGACTCTCATCTTTACAACCGCTGATCCATTCATCATGGGGAGCTGCTTCTTCCTTATGATGGCAGACAGATTGTCCACTTTCAAATGCCTGCTTCACTGGGTCTCATCCCCTCCAACTTTCTCAAAGACTTGTTTCTGCCATGACCCACCCCATACATGGTCAGTGTGTCCTCCATTGGCATGCAAAAATGCTGTCTTTTCTTCCTTCTTAATAGACCCCTCCCTTGACCCCTGCATCACCTTCCAGCTACCTCCCCACTTCTCTGCTCCTCTTTACGGGAAAACTTCTCCAAAGAGTAGTCAACATCTCCCTTCCTCCCCTGGATCCACAACGATCCAGAATCTACCCCATATTTCCACTGAGTCTGCTCTTATAAGATCCCCCATGGCCTCCTTTCTGCTAATCCAGTGATGACTTCCCTGTCTTCATCTTACTCAGCAACTCAGCAATAGTTGACACCACTGGCCATTCCTCCTTGAAATCCTCTTTTCTCTCGGCTTCTGAGACATCGTGCTCTCCTTGACCCTCACTGGCTGCTATCCTGTCTCCTTCACTGAATCCCCTCCTTTGTGTGATCTCTCATTGTTAGAGGACCCCACATTCAGTCCTTAGACCTTTCTCCCTGGATTCTCTCTCCAGACAATGTCACTTAACCTGTAGGGGAAGAAACCTTTTTTCCTCTATGCCCTTAGGTTTTATACCTGGAGTACTGCAAATTAAACTGACAAAAGACAGATTAACATGAGAAAAGTCTTATTATGTATGCATATGGAGGGCTTCATAGAAAAGAACTGACGATCCAAAGACACAGTTAAGCCTGAGGCTTATATACCGTTTTAACAAAGAGCAGTAAATTGTGGAGAAGCGATAAGGCAAAGGCAAAAGGGTCTGGGCTTCTAGGAGTGGTAACTTGTGAGAAGGTAAATATATGGGGGAAAGGAAGGTAAGGGTTATTTTAGTAAGGTTTGTTGTGCAGACTCCAATTTGTGCAGTCTTGGGGTGAGAAGTGTCTCTGGTTATTAAGAGTTGTTCTTCTTTCCTGGTATAGTTGAGGAGGCGGGGGGACACCTTCACAAAGGAAAATTTATACCCTACCTTTGGGCAGATAGGGGAAGGTTAGAAAGCTTTTCCTGAGTCTGCTGTTTCTCTATGGCCTCCAGCTTAAAATAATCCTTATGCCAAAGTTGCATATTTTGGGGTCACATCCTCTGATCCCCTTCACACCCCATGGCTTTAAAGCCCACCTATCTGCTGATGACTTCCAGAAGAATAACCCCAATCTTCCACACTATGCTTCAAGACCACAGGTCCAAGGGCCAGCTTGACATTTCCACGTGGAAGTCTAATATGTATTAAAACTTAAAAAAGACCGAACTAGAACTGTTGATTTCTGCTTTGTTCCAGTCTTCCTCACCTCAATAAATGGTACCATCAGGAAGAGCTGTGCTGACGCCTCTTTCTCTCTAATTTTCCATATTCATCATCAAATCCTGTCAGCTCAATCTGTAAAATACATTCCAATTTCATCCCCTGTCTCTGTGCCCATCACTACTGGTCTACTCTGGTCACAACCACTGTATGTTGCTGGGGCAACTAAATCAGTCTCCTAACCAATCCTCCAGCTTCCTTTCTGCTTCTTGACAACCTCTTCTCCACACAGCAGCCAAAGAGGCCGTTAAAAGTATACATCAGTCAAGCTCTTCCCTTATTTGAAACCCACCAGTGATTCCCCATTGCAGGAAATCTGACTCCTCACCATGACATGCAAGGCCCTGTGTGACCTGGCCCTGCCTCCTCTCAGCCTCACTGGTACTGCTCTCCCCTTTGCTCAACTCATTATGGTGTCCAGACTGGACTTATTAGACCTCAGGGCATTTGCATTTGCTGTTCCTGCTCCTGGGAGTCCAGCTCCCTGGGTCTTGGTATGGCTGACTTCTCAACCACATTCAAGCCTCAATATCTAAAACTAAAATGTCACCCCTTGAGGAGCCTTCTTTAACTACCTGACTATAATAGTGTCCCCCACTCACCTCCAGCCTCTGTCCATCACACTACGGTCTTATTAGAGCATGTACCACATTCCTAAATCATCCAGTTCCTGTATTTACTTGTTTGTTGCCTGACCTCTAGCCACTCCCTGCTCCACGAGAACAGGGGTCTCGTCTCCTCACCCACTGTTATATTCCCAGCGCACAGCACAGCACTTGGTGTTTGTTGAACAAATGAACAAACTTCCAAACCTTCTGTTTTAACATCTATAAAGTGGGAATAAAGCTGTGCGTATCTCACACGGTTGTTGGGAGAATTGTACGAGACCGTGGATGTAGGTGCCTCATCTGGCCATGGCATTTAATAAGCACTCTAACATGAGCTAGTGTTTTTATTAATAATTTGGCTGAGGTCACACAGTGAGCGGTAAAGCTGGACCCCAAATCCTTTGCTCATTCCAGCGTGTCTGAGGCCACCTCTCAGGTTGCAGGGTAGGCCTGGGGGAGCAGTGTGAGTGAGGTCAGGACCAGCCTGCCTTAGGACCAACAACAGGTAAAACTGCTTTAATAGGTTTAGGTCACATCAGAGGGTCTTGAAAGCTGGGCAGAAACGTCTTAGGCTTGGCCTGGGGAGCAATAAGGAGCCATTACATGTTCTTGACGATGCTAAGTGTCTGAGAAGAGGATTCTGGCTGATTAGTCACTATACAGTTATGCCATTAAATCAGGCAATCTAGTTAGCGTAAATTGCCGGCCTCTAGACTGCCTGGAAACGACCAGCGAATTTGAAGTCCCCTGTTTTGGCTGTTCACTTTGAACATTTAAATCAACCCACTACGAGCTGTCCCCCTTCATTTTATGGGGAGCTTATGCATCTCTACAGGTGGCAAATCCTTGAGTTTGTAATCGCATTTCTGAACCGCTGTGTGATTCCAAACTCATTCAAAGGATTGCCAATGCATACTGTTTCTTCATGAGCTCTGAGCGGCTCATGGTATTTGACAGCTCTAAGTTTACAGCCAGCGGTGTACACACTTTGAACAAAGAGCAGAATTTGGCACACTTGACTTAGCAGCCGTGTACACATCTTTCTCGCAATGATGTCTGCCTCATGGGGCTGTGGGGAGGACCCCACATAATAGGCCAAGGGTCAGTGAATGTCTGTTGTTTTGTTTACGTGTGTTTATGCTGAATATTTGTATGCAGAGTGATTTGGGTGGAGAGGGCTAGGGATAGGGGCCGGGGATCCTGTGGCCTTTGGAAAGGAGAAGAGAAGGTACGAGAGATGTTCTCAGGAGCCGAACGGCAGGATCTAGTGACCAGCGCTCAACATGACTCAATATGACCCCCACTAATCTTGGTTCTCACTCTCTGTTCCTCCCCCATTTCCTGACATCAAGATCACACACGAAGATACAGGGAAAGGGGCTGACCATGGGCCTGGGCATCTCTATGATGCGTCCAGAGATTTGTGTGCACATCTAATGATGGGAGGAAGGGGGATGAGGATGCTGCAGGTGCACAGGAGGTGGGAAGTGAAGTCAGGCTGAGGCTGGGGAGAAAGCCCCTCCTCTAAAGCTGGGTTCAGCAGGGAAGCCCTCCCCTCCCTGCTCAGAGGTTGCTGAGGGCAGCCCCCTGTGCTCCGCAGGTGAGAAAGACACTGGGGGAGGATGGCCTGAATGCAGTGGAGGTTGGGGTGTAGCAATGACCTTAATTCATGTCGTCTTTGTCCCTAGAAATCACCTTCACCTTCTTCTAAATCCCTGGTTTATATCTTTTTTAATGTTTTCCATAAAACTGTTTCTTCTTTTATAGCTGTTTATGGCCGAAGGGCACTCTAGCTTCAACTTGGTGCTGAGTACTCTGATTAAATCTATCCCAGCTCCTGACCCTCCCCTCGCCCCAGGGCTGAGCAGAGAGGAAAGAGCTGATGCAGACCCAGCAGAGAGAGGCCCAATTCTCTGTGTGAATGAATGAGCCAGCATCTGCAAGGCCCTGGCTGTTCTCCCTTGTAATTTTTCCAGGGTTTCCAGCCACAGAGTGGTGCTACTGAAGTGACACACATGTCATTTAGAGCTCCTCCCAGCCCCTTTGAGCTATGTGCAGGGCAGCCTGTGGTTAGAGTTGAACTTTCAACCCGTGGCTTGCCTTCCCCTGAACTGGCACCAAAATGTTTTTATGCATCAAGGAGTCTAGAACAAACTTGAGGTATGGCTGCAGTGCGTGTGTGTATATGTGTGTGTCACTGATTTCACATTTTGTGTACAACAGTGAATAAGTAGACAAAGTCCCTGCTATATGGAGCTAACATTGTAGTTGGGGAAGGCAGTCAGTCAACAAATAAGCGTCAGACAGTGATAAATGCTACTGAAAGAAAAAGGTAACAGAATGAAGAGTGATGGAAGACGGGGTGCTTTTTTTGATAGGGTAATCTAAAAGGGTCTCTGATGACATGACTCTTGAGCAAAGACATGGAGTGAAGCAAGGGAGCAAGCCATGTGGCTCCTTGGAGGAAGAGTATTCCAGCAAGTGCAAGGTCCTTAAGTAGGAGCTTGCATGGTTTACTGGAGGAGCAGCAAGGAGTCCAGTGTGGCTGGAGTAGTGTTTGAAGGAAGGTCAAGTGGGAGAGTGTTAGAATGCGAAGTCAGAACAATAGTCGAGGACTACATCACGTAGGGTCTGTGGTCCATGGCCAGGCCTTCAGATTTGACTACTCTGAGTAAAATGGGAGCCATTAGAAGGTTGTGAGAAGAGGAGTAAGATGACCTTATATGTGTAGGGGAGCAAGTGTAGAAGCATGTAAACAAGTTAGGAGGCTTGAACTATTTCAGGTGAGACATCATGGTGACTTGGACAAGAGTGTGATGAGCAGTGTCAGAGAAAAGTGATTAGATCTTTCAGAATATCTTTCAGAAAACATATATTCACTGGGTATAGAAATCTAGGTGGAATGGCTGTTTTGTTTTGTTTTGGGGTTTTTTTGGCCGTGCTGCATGGCATGCAGGATCTTAGTTCCCCGACCAGGGATCAAACCATGCCCCCTGCAGTGAAAGCACGGAGTCTTAACCACTGGACTGCCAGGGATGTCCCTTGCTTTTTTGTTTTAATTACAGCATTTAGAAGGTTGTTTCCTGGCTTGCACAGTTTCTGACAAGAAGTCTGTGATTTTTATCTTTGTTTACGTTAAGTAACATGCCTTTTTTCCTCTGGCTGCTTTTAAGATTTTCTCTTCATTCACTGATTTTCAGCAATTTGGTTTGGGGTTTTTTTGTTTGTTTTTTTTTCTTTTAAAAATATTTATTTATTTATTTAGCCATGCAGCATGGCTTGTGGGATCTTAGTTCCCCAACCAGGGATCAAACCTGCACCCCCTTGCAGTAGAAGAGTGGAGTCCTAACCACTGGACCTCCAGGTAGTTCCCTCGGCAATTTGATTTTGATGTGCCTCAGTACAGTTTTTGTGCATGTGTTTATCCTACTTGGGGCTTATTGAAGTTCTTGGAGCTGTGTGTTTATAAATTTTATTAACTTTGAAAAAATTTTGACCATTATTTCTTCAAATAGTCTTTTTTTTTTTTTACCCCTCACCATCTCTTGTTCGGACTCCAGTTACACATATGTTAGACCACCGATATTGTTTCACAGGTAACTGAGGCTCTTATCTTTGATTTCTTTTTTGTTTTTCAGTCTTTTTCCCCCTCACTGTGCTTCATTTTGAATAGTTTTTATTGCTAGGTCTTCAAGTTCAATCTTTTTTTTCTGCAATGTCTAATCTACTGTAAATCCTATCCAGTGAAATTTTTATTTCACATATTATAGTCTTTATCTCTAGAAGTTGCACTTAGTTCTTTTAAACTTTTTTTCCATTTCTCTCCTCGCTATGTTCATCTTTTTCTTCAAATCTTTGAGCATAGTTAATATATTTATAACAGCTGTTTAAATATCTTTGCTCATTCCCTAATCTCTGCCATTCCTGGTTCTGTTGACAGATTTTTCTCTTGTTTGTGGATTACATGTTCCTTCTTCTTTGCATGTCTGATACTCTTTTATTAGAGACCAGAACATTGTGAGTTTTTGATGCTCGATTACGTTGTCTTCCTTTAAACAGGGCTGGACTCTGTTATGGCAGACAGTTAAGCTTCTTATAGATAAGTATGATCTTTTCCAGACTTGTTTTTAAGCTTTTTAAAGTCAGATCTAAAAGAGCCTTTTCTCTGGGACTAATTTAGCCACAGCATGACCTTTCTGGGGCTCTCTGGAATGCTTTGTGTGTTCACTGAAACCTCTCCACCCTGGCTGATGGGAACTCAGGTGATTCCTGGCTCTGTGAGAATTCTGGGAATTATTTGGCTCACAGCTCTTTGGCAATTGTTCTTTCCTGGAAGTTGTGGGGGTTTTTTTTCTCCCTTGGTTTCACCCTATACGTGCACGGATTGTTATTCAGCCGAATACTCAGGGGAACCCCTGCACAGATTTCTGGAGCTCTTTCTCTTGGTAGTTCCTTCCGCTCCCGTATGCTACCCTGCAAGTCTGCCTTTTTTTGAAGCTGCCTTGTCCTCCTTGAACTCAAATCTCTGTTTCCTCAATTGCAGGAGACTGCTGGGTTCTGGGTCTCCCCTTCCTCTACTGTTGTCTGAAAATTGCCTCCAGGCAGAAAACCAGGGCAATCAAAGGTCTCACCTTGTTTGTTTCCCTCTCTCAGGAACCACAAACTTGTACTACCTCTTTTCCAGTGTCTGAAAATAATTATGTCATAAATTTAGTTTCCTAGTTGTTTATGTTGGGAAAGAAATCTGGATCCAGTTATTCCCTCATGGCCTGAAGCAAAAACCAGTGATTCTGGATATATTCTGAAGGTAGAGCAGTAGGATTTGCTAATGGATCAGATGTACAGTATGAGATAAAGAAAAGAATCAAAAAGGACTCTAAGATTTTTGACCTTAACAACTGGAAGGATGGACTTGTCATTTACTGAGATAAGGGAAGCTTTAATAGAACTAAGGAGGGGGTGGTTGGGAGGGAGATGAGAAGAGCTCAGTTTTAAAAATATTTGAGATGTCTCTCAGACTTCAAATTGGATGTCAGTTAGGCAGTTGGGACTGATGCACATTTAGGATTTGTGAGTCTATGGACCACCGGTTCTTAACGCTGCCTGCAGCAATATTAAAGTCACTTAAGAAACTTTAAAAAAAAAAAAAATCAATGTTCAGACCTGACCTTAGGCCAATTCAATCAGAATCTCTGGGGTCAGGCCTGGGAATTGATATTTTTAAAAGTTCTTCAAGTGATTCTAATGTACGGGCGGAGATGAGAACCACTCTTCTAAGTGTTATTTAAAGCCCTACCAAATATCAACTAGGACAGTGTTCGCGACCCTGGCTGCATATTAAAATTACCTGGGGAGCTTTTAAAAGGCTCGATCACACGCCACACACACCCCGCCAATTCAACTGCATCATACTCTCCGGGGGTGGGGCTTAGGAATTCATAGTTTGTTAAACTCCTCAGGTAACTCCAATATACAGCCAGGGTTGGAACCACGGAGTCCTAGGGCATGCTCGTGGGACCCAGAAGAGAAGATGGAGGCTTACTGGTCTTGAAGGTGAAGGAAGGACTGAGCTAGAGGGAGAGGTCCCAGGATTTCCTCAGATGTCGGAACTGTGGCTGTCCACCCACATTTAAGAATTAGAATCGAAACTCTGACTGGAAACTCACTGTGCACAGGTGGGGCTTGTGGACTCCAGCCTCTCTATAGGTCAGAGGGTGAGCAGCCAGCCATTATCGGTGTGGTGTTGCCCAGACCCAAGTCTCCCCAGGGCTCTTTGGGACAGTTCATCTCCCTCCCCTCCTTGGCTATCGTCCTCTCTGAGCTGCAGTCACCTTCACCGGTCACCATTCTCACCTGCCGTGCACCTTCCCGAACAAAGTCTATTTAAATTCCTCATCCACTGGAAATCTCCCTCCCCCTTCTCAGTGTTTGAGCCTTTACATCCCTTTACCATCATTTGCACAGATTCTTGGGAGGGAGAGTAGATACGATCAGGTGATTAGATGATCATTTTAAATCAGAAGTCTCCCAGCCTTTTGAAGTGTGAGGATCACTTTGAAAGCTAGAGATATTTTTACAGAACCTGTCTGACAGGAGTCACATATACTTCCAGTATCCATTCATTAATAGGGAAAATATTGACACACAAATTCCTCTGAAGTAATTCAATACCACTTTTAAATGCATCTTTTCGTCATCGTAAAACCATTTACATATGTTTGGACAGCACGAGGATGTAGAAAGTTATGACAGCTGAGAACAAGACTCACTTGAACAAATCAATCCAGACGCCTTTGCCATAATTGCAGAGACATAGGCATCCAAGTCAGATGGCTGGGACCCATGGCTCTAGGCCCTGGGAAGCCACTGGAAGTTTTTGAATGGGGGAGGGGCTGTTCCGGGGGCCCTTCAGTGCTACTTGTTTTACAGCTTTTCCCCATCTGGTCTGGTCTGTAGTTGTCTCTTTCTCTGGGAGATTAACGTGGGGGTGGATTCTTCCCCAAAAGAGCACATAGGTAATGCCAGCTGGCCTCCTGAACAAATTAATTCCCCAAAGAGAACAAAAGGAGCTTAGTGAAATTCAGTCTGGGGTTGTACTCATTTCCCCACCTTCCTCTTCTCTATTCTTCCTGACACCCTATCTTTAGAAACTCTGTTCCTTGTTCTCTAACAGCGCAAATGGTCAACATTTCTAAGGCCCATGCTAAGTGCTTTTCACACTTTATCTCCTGCAATCCTCATCACCTCCTGTGGAAGTAGGTACCATTCATGCCCACACTTTACAGAAGAAACCGAGGCCAAGAGAAGTCAAATGGCTTTCTCAGATCAAAGAGCTAGCAAGTGACCAAACTGAGATCCTAACCCAGGTGGCCCTACCGCCTCTGCCATCCCACCCGGCCCTGCGCGGCAAAGTTGGTGCTGCTTGAATGATGAGGAATTAAGAGACATGAAGGTACTTAATAAATGACTGAGGGACTTCCCTGATGGTCCAGTGGAACCCGGGTTCAATCCCTGGTGGGGGAACTAAGATCCTGCAAGCTGTGTGGCATGGCAAAAAAAAAAAAAAAAAAAGGACTGAATTGGGGAAAGACATTGGTCTGTATCCAGACCTCCCAAAGGGTCCATCCTCTGGCAGCAGCCTCCCTGGTTTCCTCCAGGGAAACCTCCTTGACAGTTCAGGGTTCTACAAACTGGCCCAACCCCTCCAAGCCCAAGGGAGTTAATGTTCCCCTTGCTGCACTAGCTGTAGCCAAGCTAGACCAGGTACCGCATACCTCCGGGTCCTCATTACAACGTTACCTCTGCCCAGAATACCCTCTCCCATCCATCCCACTGCACTTCCCCCAAGTCCACATGCTATCCGAGGGCCACCTCCTCTGCAGAGCCCACCCTAGTAATGCAGGCTTCACCAACCCTCTTTCTTCACTTCACTTCTGCCTATGATCATCTGACCACCCGCCCGACCCCTCACTGCCTTATCCTCTCACAGGTGTGTGACTTCCCGCCCCACCATGCTGTCCAACCCTGACTTTAAAAAATAATGACATGTAAAGCAATTATACTCCAATAAAGATGTAAATATATATATATATATATATATATATGTTCATTGAGCAAATTTTTGAAAACAATGAACAACTCATTGAAGGAAATAAAAGCCACCTCTGCATGTACACACACACACACACACACACACACACACACACACACACACACACACACACAC
>NW_020837956.1:4965907-5234789 GCF_003676395.1 Aethalodelphis obliquidens
CACACACACACACACACACACACACACACACACACACACACACACACCCCAAAATGAGCTGTCTGTAATTCATTAAGATAATACATGTTCATTAGAATTCTTGAAAAAGAAGTGAAAGGGGGAAAAAAATCCCCACATTTTCACCACTAAAATAGAATCACTACAAGCCTTTTTCTAGACAAAAATTTGGGGTCCTGCTTTTTATATACTGATATAGGATGTAGAAATAAACTTTTCAGGCATCCCTGTTGTTGGATACGTAGGGTTGCTTGGAGAGGATGTGCTGTAGTTTGTCAGAAGCATGACTGCATCCACCCACCCCCGCCCAGGACCTAGCCAAGGACCCCCAGGAGGGCCCTGCTGAAGACACTGTGAGTGAGTAATTGGGTCGTCTGGGGCGGGGTGGAAAGCGGGTGAGTTATGTTCGGTGCGTGGTACATGTTAGCTACAGGGGGGCCATTTAGGAGGCTGGAAAATTACAGAGAACTCCTGCTGAGCCCACATCTGCCAGCAAAGGGCATTTAAAACAGATCCCAGGAAATTACAGTTTTTGCAACCTATGAGTTACTCAGACAGGAAAGCACACAGGGGTGATGCATTTTAGTAAGAACATGGAGAACAATGGTGCTAGGCATCCTGAAGGCCTGGGAAGGTAGGGTTTGAAAGAGAGGGGCTTTCCTAGGTGCTGCTGTCCGTAAGCAAGCCCTGTCCTTTGGAGCGGACATGGCGAGCACTCCACACTGAGAGATGCGGGGCTCCCCTGAGCTATGAGGCCTTGAGAGACAGGCTGAGACTGCACTAAGAACTGATACGATGAGAACTCCTTTGGTCTGTTTTATCCCTGAGACACCATGTGTATGTCAAGGGGGAGGCAGGGGATGGGGCAGCAAAGGGGGGGGGGTACGGGCATGTCTGTGCCTCCAGCGTCAGGGTCAAGGTCGGTTTCCTCTGAGATAGTGGAGTCAGTCTGAAAAGAAGAGGTGAAATTGGGGGTTTCAAGAATGTTACTTGGCCTTTTGCTGCCACCAAGAGCCGAGGGAGGGCAGGCCCTGGGGACTCAGCACCACATCTGCTCCCAGGAGCAGTGATGGGGCACCCTCCTGGCTCCTTGCTGGAAAGAATCTCTGCCCTCCTCCCATCAGTGGCAGAATAGCTATGAGAACTGAAGCCGGTGTACCATGCCTCACTCCTTGGCAGAGGGATGGGAAACAGAGACTTTAAAAATGTGGAACATCCTTCTCTAGATCAACAGAATCACAGCGGCAGGGGGAGAGGAGGGAGGAGCCATTCCCCACCCCAGCTTGCTGGCCCAGCTCCCAGAAGACCAGTCCGGGAGCAGCATCCAGGACCTCCTGACCATCCTTTCTGTCAAAGAGCCAACAGGGCACACGCCTGGGGGAATGCACCCTATTGCCTTCCGGGGTATCTGTCCAGCCAGGTGGCAGGAGTACCCAGAGGAACAGCTGAGCTTCCCACGGGTTCCTGCTCTGAAAGCCCCAGACAGTGTTGTCACAGACCCGCAAGGGGAGGGCCAGCCACCGTGGGGTCACTGACCTGATTTCTGACACCACCTCCACCACTTACTTGCCTTAGACTCAGATTGTGCGTCTGAAAACAGAAGAGTTACAGGTGCTTGTATATGCCATGTATAGATGTATATGCCACATCGTAGATGCCTGAGGGAAAGGTACATAAACTGTGGGAAAATGATCTCTAAAACCATAAACTCGCAGAAGCCTCGTAAGGAAAGTGATGCAGTGCAGTGATAAGAGCTAAAAAAAAAAGCGGTTGTCATGCATGCTGTTGTAGTGGGGTTGTAGCTATTTGTGGTGGTGACGGGGTCTGCTGCGTAAGGCCCTGGCAGATCTTTCTTTCATAGTTCCATGGACACCCCTGCTCAAGGAAACTAAAGTTCCCACCTCAGATAATTCCTTTAAAGAGCACGCATTCACATGTCGGCACGTAGACTGACCCATGTATTTATCCACCAGGAGTAGAAAGTGTTTCCATAGCCAGCACTGAAAACCCGTAAGCTTCTCCCTGCCTTTTCTTGCCTGTCCCTGCAGCGTCCTGGCTTCCTGAAGGCTTGAGCTCTCCACAGCAGCAGCAGCCTGGGCGCCTCCCCCTGGCGTTGGTACTCTCACCTCACGCTATCCCTGAGGACCTCAAGGGTCCCAGTGCAGCAGTGATTTCTCTGATAAAACAAGAACCTATACAATGTGGCCAGGGTCCAGCTGAAACCTCCTGTAGGCTCCTGGCTGGCCGCAGGAGCCCAAAACAGCCCAGGGTTGCTGGGACCCACTCCCAGGAGACCATCCCCTCAGAGCTCCCAGGAGGACAGGTGGCAGAAGCGCTTTACAGTTTATGAAGGTATGAATCTAGACTAAAATTTTTAAACAAAACAAAACCCCGCTTTTTATTCTGGTTTTTGAGCACCTACTAAGTACCTGGTATTGTGGTGGATCTAAGTGAGATTAGCGTCTTCGGAGGGGCCAGTGGTGCAACGGATAGAACCTTCTGATCTGTAGTCAAATGGGTTAAGTGAGATTAGCATCAGGACTTGTTTGCAAAAGCACCAGTCCTCGGTCTGGGCACGTTCTGGAGAGGCTGTGAGAGCAGTCCTCCTCCTCACAATCCGTGTGTGCCAGGTAGACTAGACTCTGGCCTGGGACCCCGAGCCCCATGGAGGGGTTAGGAGAGTCAGGCATCAAAGAGAGCTTGAAGGGAGGAGGAAGCTGGGAAGCGTGGGGCCTGAGCGTGTGGGCCCTGCTAGAGGAACCCAGCCGGTCGACAGAGGCAGCTGTTTCCTTGGATGCCCCCATCTCCCCGGGGAGGTTATTGCTCTGGGTAGAAACAGTCCCCTGCAGTTAGCAGGATAAATATAAACACAGCCTCCTTCCCGATCTGGGCTTAGAAACTGAGCTTTGCATCTGAGCTCCCTGCAGCCTCGGCTGCTGCAGAAACAGAACGAGCAAGGGTGCAGCAACGCAGGGCTTCTGCAGCCAGCAAACAGGGGCTTGGGGTGCGGAAACAAAGTATCACAGGCTGGGTGTCTTAACCAGCAGAAATTACTTTTCTCACAATTCTGGAGGCCAGAGGTCCAAGATCAAGGTCATCAGAAGGGCTGGTTTCTTTTGAGACCTCTCTCCTTGGCATGTAGATGGCTGCCTTTTCACTGTGTCCTCAAATGGTCTTCCCTTGGTGTGTGTCTGGGTCCTAATCTCTTATAAGGACATCAGGCATATTGGATTAGGGCCTACTTATATGACCTCATTTTACCTTAATTACCTCTCTAAAGACCCTATCTACAAATACAGTCACATCTCGAGATACCAGACGCTTCAATATATGAATTTTGGGGCAACAAGAGGTCATCGAGGCCATTCCCCTGCCTTCAAACTGAAACATGTCAGGACTCCCCTGGGTGACGGAGAGTCAGTCTGCATTTTAAAGACCACCTTAGAGGGTCCATGTATTTGGTGGGACTACTATGACTTGGAGATTTCTGTTGCTTATTATACACGACTAAAAGCCAGCTTACTTCCACAAAGGATTTGAACAAATTGAGGTGAAAAAACAAAAATAAGCTGAACTGTACGTTCTAAGAGGGCAGGACTGTATCCTAGCACGGTGCTTGCCCCTAGCAGGCGCTCAACAGATCTTGTGGACAGGAGGAAGAGGACGAGGGAGGGAGGAAGGGAGCTGAAAATAATTAAGAACTGATGAGAGATGTGCCACATGCTAGACACCATCCTACAGCAACTGCTCACTGCACTGGCTCTGAGCTTCTACTGAGCCGGCAGATGGGTGCTCAGCGTTCACTAAAAGGGAGCTAGTGAACGAGCGCCCCTAGGAAACCAGCACTTTGGATCCTGAATTCAAGGAGAAACACATCTCACAAGTCTTAAATAAGGGGCCTGGGCAATGATATTTTTTCTTTGGTTTTGCAAAAGATACAGACGTGGCCCTCAGATGGATGTTTCTACCACCCCTTCCTAAAGACATGAGGTAAAACATTAAATCACAGTGAAGGCATTTCTGTGGGGAGCAGGTAATATGGTCCACGGTTGCTATTTTCTGATGACCTGACCTAATGCAGAGATGGCATTTGGAGTTCCCACAAGAGGGGACTTACTGCTTAGGGTCTCTGGGCTCGTTCAAGCCCCTTATGGGGTGAGCCTGTGCCCTCCCACTTCCCAGGCCAGACACTAAGCCCCTTGGTACAGCAGACACACCTCATGGCTGGCACACGGTAGGCACTTCATGATACTACAGAAGTGAGTGAACAGGTGAGTGCACATGTGAGGGAATGCTATGGTCTAAATATTTGTGTCCCCCCAAAATTCATATGTTGAAACCTAAGCCCCACGGTGTTGTTATTAGGAGGTGGGGACTTTGGTAAGTGAGTAGGTCATGAGGGCAGGGCCCTTATGACTCGGATTAGTGCCTTTATGAAAGAAACCCAAGTTGGTACATATATACAATGGAATATTACTCAGCCATAAAAAGGAACGAAATTGGGTCATTTTTAGAGACGTGGATGGACCTAGAGACTGTCATACAGAGTGAAGTAAGTCAGAAAGAGAAAAACAAATATTGTATATTAACGCATATATGTGGAACCTAGAAAAATGGTACAGATGAACCGGTTTGCAGGGCAGAAATAGAGACACAGATGTAGAGAACAAACATATGGACACCAAGGGGGAAAGTGGCGGTGGGTGGAGGTGGTGGTGGGATGAATTGGGAGATTGGGATTGACATATATACACCAATATGTATAAAATAGATAACTAATAAGAACTGCTGTATAAAAAATAAATAAAATACAATTCAAAAATTCAAATAAAAAAATTTAAAAAAAGAGAAACCTGAGAGAGCTCCCTTACCCCTTCCTCCAGGATTCAGCCTCCAGAACTGTCAGATATAAATTTCTGTGTTTATAAGCTATCTAGTCTGTGGAATTGTGTTATAGCAGCCCAAATGGACTAAGACAGGAAGTGAATGCCTTCAAAGCAAGATCTGACACTTGACATGCAGTTATGAAACGTTAGGTGTTTTCTCCAAGACAGAGGTCTGCCCAGCTAGGCATTCTCCCTTCTCTGACCTCTGCAAGGTGTGTAACCTGAGTGAGGAGCATGTTTACTGAGTGTCCACTCTGTGCCAAGCACAGGAGCCGCCCCATGTAACCCTTGCAGCCATCCGGGGAGGTAATACTGTCTCCATTTGATAGATGAGGACATCTATCAAAATAGATGTCCTGATACCAAAACCAGACAAAGATACTACATTTTCAAAGAAGCCTTGGCCAGTAGCTCTGAGTGAGTGCTGGGGGCTGAATGCAACCCAAATCTCTGACTCCAGGGCCAGGGATTTTAACCACTGTACTCTGATACTCCAGCAATTGACTCAACCTTCCTGTGTTAGTCTGTTCAGGCTGCTATGACAAATATGCCACAGACTAAGTGGTTTAAACATTACTTCTTTCTCACAGTTCTGGAAGCTGGAAAGTCCAAGATAAAGGTGCTAGCAGATCTGCTGTCTGGTGAGGGCCCGCTTCCTGGTTTCCAGATGGCCACCTTCTCGCTGTGTCCTCACATAGTGGAAAGAGAGAAAGGGAGCTCTCTGGGCCGCTTTTACGAGGGCACTAATCCCATGCATGAGGGCTCCACCCTCATCTAATCACCTCTCACTAGTACCTCCTAGTACCATCACATTGGAGGTTAGAATTTTGAGCTCTGAATTTTGGGGGGACACATTCAGTCCATAATACTCCCTGAGGTAAAGTAAGTGAAGTGCCTGTCTTGGCTCTGGCCTTCCCAGGTGGGGGTGTCCCAGCTTTCCCCATAAGCTGCTTCAAAGGCAGTCCCCCACACCCATTCATTTCTTCCCCTTTCGGCACCTCTGCAGCCCCCTGCAGTCTGGCATCCATGAGGCTGTGCTCCCTCCCCTTACGTCTACAGCCAGCTTCCTCCCCAAATCCCAGGGGAACAGTTAGGGTCCCAACTTACTAGACCCTTCTAGAAGTTTCTGATCCCCCCCCCCGTTCCTGCTTCCTCCTCTAGCGTCAGTGACTTCATTCTCTCCTGTGTCTGTGCCCTCCCTTTGGTGTCCCTTCCTCAGTCCCCTTCCAGCTAATGCCCTGCTCTGGGCAACCCCACCTCTTCGATGCCGCAGCCTCTGAATTAGACTCCCTGACCCATCCCTTCAGGTGTCCTCAGCACAGCAACCAGAGAGACTGGCCTTTTTTTTTTTTTTATTACTGTCATGTAAAATTCTTAGCAGATACACATTGATTGAGTGTATATTAACACTGTATACAAAATACAAACTGATATGCCCTCAAACATTTCCCTTGTTATCACTGAAATATTATAGGCTTGGGCTTCCCTGGTGGCGCAGTGGTTGAGAGTCCGCCTGCCGATGCAGGGCACACGGGTTCGTGCCCCAGTCTGGGAAGATCCCACATGCCGCGGAGCAGCTGGGCCCGTGAGCCATGGCCGCTGAGCCTGCGCGTCCTGAGCCTGTGCTCCACAACGGGAGAGGCCACAACGGTGAGAGGCCCACGTACCGCAAAAAAAAAAAAAAAAAAGATTATAGGCTTGAGAGATGAGGTTGAGAGAGAGAGGAGAGGGGCTCAGACTCGAGGAAGTCAGATGCCACTTATGTCACATTATCTCCCATGGATTCAATATTTTCATCTATAAAATGGGACAATGATGACATTCTTTTTCCTGGGTTATGGTGATGATCAAATGAGATAAGATGTAAAAGTTTGCTCTATTCATTGTCCAGAGATATTAAAAACTGTTGATGGTTATTCTTATCATCTTAATACCTTCTAAACTGGCAGGAGATTCTGCTCACAGAGGAAAAAAACAACTATATTCAGCATCTCAGCTGTCCTTTGAAATCCACTTGAATATTTACTATATTTCTTCCTCTTTTTATAAAACCACTTGTTTATCTGTTTGTCCCTCATGTTAAAATCAAAAGAGAGTGTTAGGTTTTCTTTTCTTTTTTTTTTAATTATTATTTTTTATTTTTTTTTCTTATTAGTCATCCATTTTATACACATCGGTGTACACATATCAATCCCAATCTCCCAATTCATCCCACCACCACCACCACCACCACCCCCCGCCACTTTTTTTTTTCTCTACTTCTGTGTCTCAATTTCTGCTCTGCAAACCGGTTCATCTGTACCATTTTCTAGGTTCCACATATATGCGTTAATATACAATATTTGTTTTTCTCTTTCTGACTTCACTCTATATGGCAGTCTCTAGACGCATCCACATCTCTACAAATGACCCAATTTCGTTCCTTTTTATGGCTGAGTAATATTCCATTGTATATATGTACCACATCTTTACCCATTCGTTGGTTGATGGGCATTTAGGTTGCGTCCATGACCTGGCTATTGTAAACAGTGCTGCAGTGAACATTGGGGTGCATGTGTCTTTTTGAATTACAGTTTCCTCTGGGTATATGCCCAGTAGTGGGATTGCTGGGTCATATGGTAATTCTACTTTTAGTTCTTTAAGGAACCTCCATACTGTTCTCCATAGTGGCTGTAGCAATTTACATTCCTGCCAACAGTGCAAGAGGGTTCCCTTTTCTCCACACCCTCTCCAGCATTTGTTGTTTGTAGATTTTCTGATGATGCCCATTCTAACTGGTGTGAGGTGATACCTCATTGTAGTTTTGATTTGCATTTCTCTAATAGTGATGTTGAGAAGCTTTTCATGTGCTTCTTAGCCATCTGTATGACTTTTGTGGAGAAATGTCTATTTAGGTCTTCTGCCCATTTTTGGATTGGTTGTTTGTTTTTTTAATATTGAGCTGCATGAGCTGTTTATATATTTTGGAGATTAATCCTTTGTCTGATGATTCATTTGCAAATGTTTTCTCTCATTCTGAGGGTTGTCTTTTCATCTTGTTCATGGTTTCCTTTGCTGTGCAAAAGCTTTGAAGTTTCATTAGGTCCCATTTGTTTATTTTTGTTTTTATTTCCATTACTCTAGGAGGTGGATCAAAAAAGATCTTGCTAAAAAAAAAAAATCTTGCTGTGATTTATGTCAAAGAGTGTTCTTTCTATGTTTTCCTCTAAGAGTTTTATAGTGTCTGGTCTTACATTTAGGTCTCTAATACATTTTGAGTTTATTTTTGTGTACGGTGTTAGGGACTGTTCTAATTTCATTCTTTTACATGTAGCTGTCCAGTTTTCCCAGCACCACTTATTGAAGAGACTGTCTTTTCTCAATTGTATATCCTTGCCTCCTTTGTCATAGATTAGTTGACCATAGGTGCGTGGGTTTACCTCTGGGTTTTCTATCCTGTTCCATTGATCTATATTTCTGTTTTTGTGCCAGACCATATTGTCTTGATTACTGTACCTTTGTAGTATAGTCTGAAGTCAGGGAGTCTGATTCCTCCAGCTCCGTTTTTTCCCCTCAAGACTGCTTTGGCTATTCAGGGTCTTTTTTGTCTCCATAGAAATTTTAAGATTTTTTGTTCTAGTTCTGTAAAAAATGCCATTGGTAATTTGATAGGGATTGTATTGAATCTGTAGATTGCTTTGGGTAGTAGAATCATTTTCACAATATTGATTCTTCCAATCCAAGAACATGGTATGGCTCTCCATCTGTTGGTATCATCTTTAATTTCTTTCATCAGTGTCTTATAGTTTTCTGCATACAGGTCTTTTGTCTCCCTAGGTAGGTTTATTCCTAGGTATTTTATTCTTTTTGTTGCAGTGGTAAATGGAATGTTTCCTTAATTTCTCTTTCAGATTTTTCATCACTAGTGTATACGAATGCAAGAGATTTCTGTGAATTAATTTTGTATCCTGCAACTTTACCAAATTCATTGATTAGGTCTAGTAGTTTTCTGGTGGCATCTTTAAGATTCTCTATGTATAGTATCATGTCATCTGCAAACAGTGACAGTTTTATTTCTTCTTTTCCAATTTGTATTCCTTTTATTTCTTTTTCTTCTCTGATTGCCATGGCTAGGACTTCCAACACTATGTTGAATAATAGTGGCAAGGTGGACACCCTTGTCTTGTTCCTGATCTTAGAGGAAATGCTTTCAGTTTTTCACCATTGAGAATGATGTTTGCTGTGGGTTTATCATAAATGGGTGTTGAATTTTGTCAAAAGCTTCTTCTGCATCTATTGAGATGATCATATGGTTTTTATTCTTCAATTTGTTAATATGGTGTATCACACTGATTGATTTGTATATATTGAAGAATCCTTGCATCATGGGGTATGATCCTTTTAATGTGTTGTTGGATTCTGTTTGCTAGTATTTTGTTGAGGATTTTTGCATCTATATTCATCAGTGATATTGGTCTGTAATTTTCTTTTTTTGTAGTATCTTTGTCTGGTTTTGGTATCAGGGTGATGGTGGCCTCATAGAATGAGTTTGGGAGTGTTCCTTCCTCTGCAATTTTTTGGTAGAGTTTGAGAAGGACGGGTGTTAGCTCTTCTCTAAATGTTTGATAGAATTCACCTGTGAAGCCATCTGGTCCTGGACTTTTGTTTGTTGGAAGATTTTTAATCACAGTTTCAATTTCTTTACTTGCGATTGATGAGTTCATACTTTCTATTTCTTCCTGGTTCAGTCTTGGAAGGTTATACCTTTCTAAGAATTTGTCCATTTCTTCCAGGTTGTCCATTTTATTGGCATAGAGTTGCTTGTCATAGTCTCTTAGGATGCTTTGTATTTCTGTGGTGTCTGCTGTAACTTCTCCTTTTTCATTTCTAATTTTATTGATTTGAGTCCTAGCCCTCTTTTTCTTGTTGAGTCTGGCTAATGGTTTATCAATTTTGTTTATCTTCTCCAAGAACCAGCTTTTAGTTTTATTGATCTTTGCTATTGTTTTCTTTGTTTCTAGTTCATTTATTTCTGCTCTGATCATCGTGATTTCTTTCCTTCTGCTAATTTTGGGTTTTGTTTGTTCTTCTTTCTCTGGTTCCTTTAGGTGTAACATTAGATTGTTTATTTGAGATTTTTCTTGTTTCTTGAGGTAGGCTTTTATGGCTATAAACTTCCCTCTGAGATCTGCTTTTGCTGCATCCCATAGGTTTTGGATCATCATGTTTTCATTGTCTTGTCTCTAGGTATTTTTTGATTTCCTCTTTGATTTCTTCAGTGATCTCTTGGTTATTTAGTAACGTATTGTTTAGCCTCCATGTGTTTGTATTTTTTACGGTTTTTTCCCTGTAATTGATTTCTAATCTCATAGCATTGTGGTCAGAAAAGATGCTTGATATGATTTCAATTTTCTTAAATTTACTGAGGCTTGATTTGTGACCCAAGATGTGATCTATCCTGGAGAATGTCCCATGCGCATTTGAGAAGAAACTGTAATCTGCTGTTTTTGGATGGAATGTCCTATAAATGTCAATTAAATCTATCTGGTCTATTGTTTCATTTAAAGCTTGTGTTTCCTTATTAATTTTCTGTTTGGATGATCTGTCCATTGGTGTAAGTGAGGTGTTCAAGTTCCCCACTATTGTGTTATTGTCGATTTCCTCTTTTAGAGCTGTTAGCAGTTGCCTTATGTATTGAGGTGCTCCTATGTTGGGTCCATATATATTTATAATTGTTACATCTTCTTGAATTGATCCCTTGATCATTATACATTATACATTATACATTATACAAGGAAGTAGTGTCCTTCCTTGTCTCTTGTAACATTCTTTATTTTAAAGTCTAGTTTATCTGATATGAGTATTGCTACTCCAGCTTTCTTTTGATTTCCATTTGCATGGAATATCTTTTTCCATCCCCTCACTTTCAGTCTGTATGTGTCCCTAGGTCTGAAGTCTCTTGTAGACAGCATATATATGGGTCTTGTTTTTGTATCCATTCAGCAAGCCTGTGTCTTTTGGTTGGAGCATTTAATCCATTCATTTAAGGTAATTATCTATATGGGTGTTCCTATTACAATTTCCTTAATTGTTATGGGTTTGTTTTTGTAGGTCCTTTTCTTCTCTTGTGTTTCCCACTTAGAGAAGTTCCTTTAGCATTTGTTGTAGAGCTGGTTTGGTGGTGCTGAATTCTCTTCGATTTTGCTTGTCTGTAAAGCTTTTGATTTCTCCATAGAATCTGAATGAGATTCTTGCCAGGTAGAGTAATCTTGGTTGTAGCTTCTTCCCTTTCATCACTTTAAGTATATCATGCCACCCCCTTCTGGCTTGTAGAGTTTCTGCTGAGAAATCAGCTGTTAACCTTATGGGAGTTCCCTTGTATGTTATTTGTTGTTTTTCTTGCTACTTTCAATAATTTTTCTTTGTCTTTAATTTTTGCCAACTTGATTACTATGTGTCTTGGCGTGTTTCTCCTTGGGTTTATCCTGTATGGGACTCTCTGCCTTCCTGGACTTGGGTGGCTATTTCCTTGCCCATGTTAGGGAAGTTTTTGACTATAATCTCTTCAAATATTTTCTTGGGTCCTTTCTCTCTCTCTTCTCCTTCTGGGACCCCTCTAATGCGAATGTTGGTGCGTTTAATGTTGTCCCAGAGGTCTCTTAGGCTGTCTTCATTTCCTTTCATTCTTTTTTCTTTAGTCTGTTCCGCAGCAGTGAATTCCACCATTCTGTCTCCAGGTCACTTATCCGTTCTTCTGCCTCAGTTATTCTGCTATTGATTCCTTCTAGTGTATTTGTCATTTCAGTTATTGTGTTGTTCATCTCTGTTTGTTTGTTCTTTCATTCTTCTAGATCTTTGTTAAATATTTCTTGCATCTTCTTGATCTTTGCCTCCATTCTTTTTCCGAGGTCCTGGATCATGTTCACTATCATTATTCTGAATTCTTTTTCTGGAAAATTGCCTATCTCCATTTCATTTAGTTGTTTTTCTGGGGTTTTATCTTGTTCCTTCATCTGGTACATAGCCCTCTGCCTTTTCATCTTGTCTATCTTTCTGTGAATGTGGGTTTTGTTCCACAGGCTGCAGGACTGTAGTTCTTCTTGCTTCTGCTGTCTGCCCTCTCGTGATGAGGCTATCTAAGAGGCCTGTGGAAGTTTCCTCGGTTTTATGCATATTCTGGGGCATTTGTGTAACTTAAACTTTGCCCTGAGAGTGTCCATAAGAGATCTGCTGACCAACTCTTTGTCCAGTGTTTCCTCTATTTTTCCCTCTTCTCTTCTCCCACACCTCCATCTCCCTGCCTCAGGGCCTTTGCTCTGGCTGCTGATTGGCCTGGAATACCCTTCCCCTAGATGTCACCTCCTTCCAGTCCTTCATCAGATGTTACTTCCTCAATGAGGCCTGCCCTGACCCACCCACTTAACACTGCAACTTGCCCCCTCCCTTCCGCAGCCAACTCTTTTTACTTCTTCTTTAAAGTATTCTTCTTCTTTAAAAATTTTTATTTGTTTATTTATTTTTGACTGCATTGGGTCTTTTTTGTTGTGCGCGGGCTTTCTCTAGTTGCGGCGAGCAGGGGCTACTCTTTGTTGCTGTGCACAGGCTTCTCATTGCAGTGGCTTCTCTTGTTGCAAAGCATGGGCTCTAGGCACCTGGGCTTCAGAAGTTGTGGCTCACAGGCTCAGTAGTTGTGGCTCATGGGTTCTAGAGTGCAAGCTCAGTAGTTGTGGCACAAGGGCTTAGCTGCTCCGCGGCATGTGGGATCTTCCTGGACCAGGGCTCAAACCCGTGTCCCCTGCATTGGCAGGCGGATTCTTAACCACTGCGCCACCAGGGAAGCCTCCTCCTCCTCCTCCCTTCCTCCCCCTCCTTCCTCTTCCTTCTCCTTCTTCCTCTTCCTCCTCTTCCTCTTATTGTTCTCCTTCTCCTTCCTCTTCCTCTCCTTCTTCCCCTTCTTTTCCTTCTTCTTCTTCCATAACACTTGCCACTTTCCAATATGCCATGTAGTTTACTTGCACATTATGTTTGTAGTTTATTATCCATCTCCCATGCTGAAATGTAAGCCTCGTGAGAGAACTTTGTCTTGATCACTCATGACTCCCAAGGGCCTGGTAGATAGTGGGCCCTCAGTAACTATTTGTTGAGTGAATGAAAGCCTCCTTCACAGGCTCCTCTTCTGCTCTTTAAATGCTGGGGTTCCCCAGGGGCCCCCATTCTCATACTGTACATGCTTCCTGGGATGTCTTATCCACATGACCCTTGAACCCAAGTTCCAGCCCAGACCTCCAAGACTCTCTCCCACTGCCTGCACCTGCTTGGGCAAGGCATCTTTACTATTCAGCCAGCGGCACCTCCTCTAGGAAGTCCACCCAGACCTCTTCTCTTGTTTCCTGGCATTCCATGATGTCTCCCATATATATAGCCAAATACACTGGAAGACTTGGAGGGAATTTCTTTAAAAAGAAATAGTGAATAGCATCTTATGGAACGCTAAGTGCAGAACTGTCTTCAGAAAGACAAAAGCAACCTCTGAGAGCCAGGAGCTGGCCCAGCACTCACAGCTAGGCAACAGGAAGTGTGGGGGTGGGGTTCTGACCTTGAACATAAGCAATTTCCCAGGACATCTACATCACATGAGGCCACCTTGGGACCAGGGTGGAGTGAGAGTAAAAACCAAACCACTCACCGGTAATCATGTCTGAACGGAGACCAAATAATAACATCATCCAAACCACAAAAATGACCAAACACCCCCATGTGGTTAACATGAGCGACTGCTGCTTCTTTACCAATCCCAGCTTTGGCCTTGCCCCATCATTCCCCCTTCTAGGTAAGAGTTATTAAAACACCCAATCCTAGAATTACCCCTGCTCCCTGCTTTGGTAGCGTCCAATTCAGAGCAAAGCCCTGCTTTCTTGAGCCCTCCCCCAAGTCACCTAACTCAAGCCCAAATCCTGAATGAGTCCTTTCTGATACCTGCTGACGGCAATGCCCCCCATGGTGGACAGTCTCCCTTGTTAAAGTGAGTCAGTAGACTCAATTTTGTTCACCTGCAGGTGTGTACCTGGTGGCCTCTGGCAGCAGGGTATGGACAATATTGTACATCTGAGTATCCCCCCCCCCCCATGCCTGGCACACAGCAGTTCTCAAAAACATGTTAGATAAATTAACTAAAACTAAGATGGAAACCACATTTCTGGTACGGAACATGCTGGTGGTCACTAGACAAACCGCTGGTTCTGCCAAGAAGTTAGCAGCTGTTCCTTGAACTCCCGCATTATAAAGTGTGACAGGAAACCTAAGACACGAGTCACGTCCTCATTGGCAAGGCACACAGAAACACACAAGGTTAAATAATCCTGTGGGACCACAGTCAGTAGTACAGGGGCCATTGTGAGCAGCACATAATTAAATGCCTGATGAACTCTAAGTGCTGTCAGGTGACAAATGCAATTCAGGTAGGTGAACAGAAAAGGAAAGAAGTTGTCGCAGACTTTGAGAGATGGGGAACGGTGGGTGCAAAGGCACGGAGGAGGGAATATTCATGGTATGCTTGCAGGGCACTAGGTTCTTTCAGGCTGGGATTCTGCCCGTCCTGCTCACCTCATACCCCCCACAGTGCCTGACACAGAGCAGGCTTTCAGTAACTACGTGGAGGATGAATATGTGTGTGTATGGATCAGTGAGGGGACTCGTGGCCCTGAATAAGAAGGTTCAAAGAGAGGAGATGATGCTAGAAAAGTTGGGGCCTTGAATCCCAGTCTAAGAAATTCTGGATCTTCCTGTCACTTGGGAGCTCATTGTGGAGGGAGCAGGAGAGAGATCTGGGCAGAGCCGTGCTTCAATGCAATCGATATGGGACAATGTGCAGAAGGAGAAAGAATGGTTTCAGAAAACGAGGAATCTGGGTCCCAAGTCATCAGGGCCTCTGTGCAAATGGGGGGAGGGGATTAAAGGCAAGGTCACCACCATGAGGTGGAAGGAATGTGGGATTTGGAGTCAGCAGACCTGAGTTGGAATTTCTGGGACCTTGGACAAGGTCCTTAACACCTCTGAGCCCTAGCCTCCATCTCCTGTTGCTTGGGATCTGGTACAGACTCATGCCATAGGCCCAGGGCAGGCATTTTGGCCACAGCAAGTCCTCCTGCAAGGTACAGTTGTTTGCATGTTTCAAAACAGAATCACAGGGTCTTCCCTGGTGGCGCAGTGGTTGAGAATCCACCTGCCAATGCAGGGGACACGGCTTCAAGCCCTGGTCTGGGAGGATCCCACATGCCGTGGAGCGACTAAGCCCGTGCGCCACAACTACTGAGCCTGTGCTCTAGAGCCCGCGAGCCACAACTACTGAGCCTGTGTGCCACAACTACTGAAGCCCACACGCCTAGAGCCCGTGCTCCGCAACAAGAGAAGCCACTGCAATGAGAAGCCCACGCACCACAAAAAAGCGTAGCCCCCGCTGGCCACAACTAGAGAAAGCCCGCGCGCAGCAACGAAGACCCAACGCCACCATAAATAATTAATTTAAAAAAACAGCAAAACCCAGAAAATCACAGCCACGATCTCTGAACCAAAGGCTGAGTCAGGCCTTAAGACGTGGAATGGAAAGAGCCATGAATGTGGGGCTTGGGACCTGAATGCTGGTGGTGTTCTCTCACTGGTCATTTCACTTCTCTGAGCCTCGGTTTCCATTCCTCAACAGTGACCGGAAGCCACACACTGCCGCAGCCTCCGGGAGCAGCTCTGGGGATCCCTCTGTGAACACAGCAGCAGAGTGCGGCGCATAGCCTAAGGCTCTAGCCGTCCAGCCCCTCCGCCCCTCCCTCCCCGTAAGCCAGTGACCAACCTCCCTTCCCCGCAGGGGGGCTGGGAGCAGACCGTGTGGTAGGAAGAGCCGCCGCCCCCTTTGCAGAAGGAGGCGCCCTCAGCCCTTAGCCTCAGTCCAGGGGCACAAGTCTAGGCCGTGCTGACCCAGCCAGGCCCTAACGGAGCCCTTTGTGCTGGCTTACCAGCCTGTCGGGCTAGGGGCCCCGTCAGCAGGCCACGCCCAGGGTTCCCCGGGACCCTCCACAGCGCTCCCCTGGCTGCAGCTTAAAGTGCGGTTTGTTTTCATCGTGCCTTCTCGGCTTGCTTGCCGCTCTGAGCAGCCAGCCAAACCGGCTCTGTGAGAAGAGGTATGGCGAGGCGGCCGGGCACCGAGGCCGAGTCAGCGGGATGGACTCGGAGCCCTGAGGAGCGGCCCCGAGGCACGAGCCTCCGGGGCACTGGCCCCTTTCGTCGCGTCTCCCCTCAGCCTGGGCGCAGAGGCCCTCCTTCAAACGTGGTGCACAGCTGCGTGGGCAGCGATGAGCCCGTGCTTCGCCAGGTGGATAAAAACTGAATTAACTGAGAGGAATTGGAACTGAGCACGTGAGAGCAGGGGCCTTTGCTTGACGGGAACCACCGCAGATCCCCTCTTCAAAATCTGCTCCTCTCTGATCTAGGATTTGAGATGAAATGTGATTCAGTTGACATCATATTGACACTTCCGGGTTGGTGGACCTGCTTTCTCCCCACAGCAGGTGTGTCTGCCCTTCTGAGAGATGGCCTGTGCCTCACCACAGCCCTGTGTGCGTGTGGGACCCTAAGGTGGAGGGAGCAAAGGCCAGGGCTGGGCGGGCTTCAGGGCTTTCCTCATCTCACTGCCCCAGTGCGGGCTCTCGATGGCCAGACTTTTGTCCCATCAGGGACCGTCCCTGCCTCCCCTGGCCTTGGAGCCAGTCTTCTCCCCAAATTCTGGGCTGAGGCTATGGCTCTGCTCCTTTCGTGGTGGGCAGGAGGGGCGGTGAGCTCATCCCTGGAAAGGATTAGTCATCAGAGAGACAGGGACAGATCTGGGGGGCAGGACGGAGGACGGGCTCTATGTAAATGAGTCAGCTTCCCTCCAGCTCCGAGGGCCCGAGCTTGACAGCTGCTCCAGCTCGGGCCCCGGGAGAGATTGGTAAGCGGGAGCTTCCTGGAGGCAGGAGTAGTTAGCTGGCTTTTAATAACTCATTTTGCTGAATGATTTCTGGTGAGGAGAGAAAACCTTCATCCCACAGATGAAGCGCGCGGCGGGGCAGGTTCCATCAGCCCCACTGGCGAGGAAAACAGTGCCGAGGCTCGAAGTTGATTCTTGGGGTCACTTGCCCATCACTCCTAAATTACCGAAACTTTCCTAATGTTAAAAATCCCCGACCTGCAGCCTGCGGGGTTCAGCCTTCTTTTCCTAGCCCCTCTGCCCTCTCAGCCATCCCCACACACCCCCTGCTCTCAGCAAACAAAGATCATCCCAAAGGCCCCCAGAGAACAAGCAAAATTGAACAGGAGAATGGAAGGGTCCGCTTCCTCCACGTGACTTGTGCTTTTCTGTTGCCTCTTTGTCCTGAGTCAGGGAGCATCCAGCACGAGCCCAGCCCCCACCTGGCCGTGGTGGGAAGGAACCCAGCGCTGCGCCCTCAGGGAGCTGCCCATCTCGGTTACAATTTAGACAAACCCTCCAGCGGCAGCAAACGTCGCAGTCCGGTCTCAGCTTTCCCACCACAGGCCCACTCTCCGGCGTCCCCCTCCCCCATTGCCACCCTTGATTTCAGGATTGGAAAAGGTGGGGCCTCCACACCCCACCCCCTCGGTGCAGGGACCAGAGCCTGAAGCCATGCCAGAGGGGACGCTGCCACTCACCGGGGACCGCCGAGGACACAGAGGCCCGGCGAGACGCAGGGACAGCAAGTTAGCGGTAGAGTCGTCTTAGGTGTGTGTACAGGGGGGTTGTCCTTTCCGCCGAAACTCCTAGTCCGTGGTTCGCCCGTTCCTTGCTCCACCTTCGGCTCTTCAGCTGCACTGTGAGGGCTGGGGCCTCGCCGGGGCGTTTCCCAGCTACACTTGCTGCTTCTTGAGCGCACCAGGGAGCCACCTCCTCGTTTACTCCTCACAGGAACCTTACGAAGTAGGCAGTCATCAGGCCACTTTTAGGGGGAGAAATAACGTGTCCCCATTGGCCCATCAGCAAGTGGAGGCGCCAGAGCCTGACGCCACAGCCTCTGCTCTCAACTCTCCAAGAAAGCTGCTGCCGGCCCTTCCCGAGCCTGCAGGAGGGGAGACTCCCCGAGTTTATCTTCGGCAGCTTGATGCTTCCAGGGTCTGTAAGTCTCAGCAAGGCCAGACAGGTTGCTGGATGCCAGGCCCAGATGATGAAGAAGCTTCTTGCGGTGTCAGGTGACACTCTCACAGCCGCAGTGCTCCTGCAAGTTCAGCCTGAGTACAACGTGGATAGGAGGGTCTCCCAGCCTTGTCCTTCTCCTTCTGCCACAGGTTCATCCACTCCATCGGCAAGAGTTACTAAACGTCTGTGGGCTAGACGCCAAGCTGCACGTGGGAACCAGCCAGGCTGAACCCAGCCCCTTACCCTGGCCCTGTGCACGGCGCTCTCCCAGCAGGGCACACCTTTCTCAAGCCCAGGCCTCTACTTCCTCCCTCTCGAAATCCCATCCACCCTACAAGCCTGAACACAGATACCTCTTCCTCCATAAGACTCTCCCAGCCACTGCACCAGGAGAGCATCAGCCCTGCTTCTGACCTAAGCTGGTCAGGGGACTAATTTAAATTTCCCAGGCGATTCCATTATGGAGCCAGAGTTAAGAACTGCTGCTCCAACCAAAAGCAACCTACGTCTCTTTCCTCCGAACTCTCGTGCATCTAACTTTCTCCCTTATCACGTCGCAAGCTCCCTCCTCTAGTTTCACACCTGGGCTCTGCCACTTGCTTGCTCTGTGATCTGGGCAAGTTATTTAACCTAAGTGTCTTTATGGTGACTCAGTTTACTAATCTCACAAATGGGAATGATAATAGTTCCCATTGTAGTTCATCAAATCTAAGACACCATCAATTATAAATGTACCAATAACGTGTACCATTGAGAATTTAGGATGCTGCCAAATACACTATGTCGAGTCATTGACCGTAAGATGCATCCTGATTTCAGGGCTGTTAAAATTTCAGGAAAAAGGCCGTGACTTAGAATGAATGCTACCCAGTGCCTCACAGAGCTGTGAGGACAGAATATGCATTGATACGCCTGAAGCTTTGGCACAGTGCCCGGAAATAGTGAGGGCTCAACACGTTTCAGCTATTATTATCCCCTCCGCGTTTCCATTCGTCACTAGAGTTCTTCCAGTCTTCCTTTCATTCCCAGCCCTCCCAAAAGGTTTGGCCAGGCTACTCAGTTGTCCTCCTCAGGGGAGGGACTTGGAGAAGGATGACACGGGCAGCCTTGAGGTTCCAGGCCTGGGGCTCCAGTCCCAGGGAAGTGTCTCCTCTCAAGCGTCCAGCCCTCCTCCACGGAACGTGGCCAGGAGCTTCCCTCCTCCTCCCCAAGAGTCTGTGTCTCAGCTCCAACCACAGAGCAGCCCGATGGCAGCCCCACCCTCTGACCACAGCCCACTCCACATCTCCCACTGTTCCCTGTTTGGAGAGGGAGAGGCGCTGGAAGACCAGGCTGCTGGCCTGGCCTCGGGTGGGCAAGGCCCAGTTCTGTGTGACCTTTAGGCTCCTTGACTGTTAAAGTGAGCCTGTTATCCCTCCTCCAGCCAGTCAGGAAGGATGCCGGGAGAGGGGGATGTTAGGAGACGCTCCCCAAAGTAGTGCGCCCAGCAGACAAGTAGGGCCATGGGTAGGGCTGCCAGGTTTAGCAGATAAAAATACAGGACTCCCAGTCAAATATGAATTTCAGAAAAACAACGAAGCATTTTTTAGTGTAAATATGGCCCGTGCAATGTTTGGGATGTACTTACATTAAAAAGTGATTTATCTGAAATTCGTATTTATCTGGGAGTCCTGTATTTTATCTGATGAGTCCTAATGGGTCCTTTCCCCTCCTCTGCCCACCAACCCCACACCTCAGCTTTCTCACTCTCCCTGACATTTAACTCTCACCCTCGAGATGTTCTTGAAACTTTTATTTTCAGTCAACAAATAACTATCAGTGCCTAATTTATACATGATTCCCTTGCTCACTGTGGAGAACAGAAAGATGAAGACGACTTTATTAAGGGCTTATTAATGTGCTGGGCACTATTCTAAGTGTTTTGCCCATATTGACCCAGTTGAGTACAAAAATACAAATATTATCATCTCCACTTTACAGATAAGAAAAATGAGGCACAGAAAGGTCAAGTAATTTGCTCAAAGACACGCAGCTAGGGAGTAGTGGAGCTAGGATTCAAACCTGAGCAGCCCATATAACCTACAGTTCCAAATAGCCAATATAATTTGGTCCCTACTCCCAAGGGGTTCCCAATCTCTCTTCAGGAGACAGGCCCCTGAAGGTAATTAATACTATAAGTCATCTGTGCTTGGTACTCAAAATAAGGTTCACTGACCAGCTGCAGGGGCCTCACCCGGGACCAGGTTAGAAATTTTGAATTGTGAGCCCCACCCCAGAAGCTAACAAGATCCCCAGCTGGGTCCTAGATAATCGAGTTTGAGAATCACTGCTCCAAACAAGTAGAGTGACAGTCTGTTCATTCACTCAGCTGACGTGGCCCAACACCTTCTACATGCCAGGCACTGAAAAGGCATCGCAGTGTTGCAGTGACTTTTTAAAACGTGGGAAATCCTCGAGAATATTTTTAAATGCCTCATCCTTAATTCTTCATGAGGATAGAGTATGGCATTTCCCAAATATTACTCTTTGAAATACTCGAGTCACCTGAGGTGACTAAATACATTCGATGGTCAAATTAGTTTGGGGAACACTGGATAGTGTTAGCATAGCCCTGGTGGTTTCATAAATCACATTAACACGGTGAGTGCTCTAAAAAGTCCCGCAGTAAATAAACGCGTTTCACTTTACTTAAAATTTCTTTTTCTTAATCATGGGCATTCTCTCCACCTCGCATTAAGTCTACTGTCTCATGTTGAGGAACACCCACTGGCAGGTTGTATTACAGTTCACAGAGAGGGCTCGCATCGGGAGGTCGACGTTCTACAGGTGAAGAAATAGAGGCTCAGAGGAGTTAGAGTGACTTGCTTCGATCACTTGGCTCATAAGAGGCTACAACAGCAGGCAAAGCTTTGAGTTCAAGTCTGATACCATTTCCTTGACCCTGGGATGTCTAACCAGGCCCTTAACCATCGGCACCAGCTGGAGTGTGTTTGGTCGCCTGTCACAGAAGGCTTAGGCAGGAAAAGAGATTTATGGGCTCATGTAACTGGAAGTCCAAGGGTAGGTCAGGCAGCCTGCAGTTTGGACAGCTCATTAGGTTTTCAGGTTACTCAAACAGGCTTCTGCAGTGTCAGCTTCGTCTAAGGCTCGCTCCTCATGGCCACAGGTGGCCGCCAACCACTCCTGGGGCCACCTCCTGCTCCCTCCACACCCAGGGCAGCTCTTAAAGGTGAGAAGCATTTAGGGACTTCCCTGGTGGTCCAGTGGTAAAGAATCTGCCTTCCAATGCAGGGGACGTGGGTTCGATCCCTGGTCGGGGAACTAAGATCCCACACACCATAGGGCAACTAAGCCCGTGGGCCTGAACTAGAGAGACAGAGAGAAGAAAACACTGCATGCCACAACTAGAGAGGGAGAAGCCCGTGCGCCGCAACGAAAGATCCCTCGTGCCTCAATGAACATCCCACGCGCTGCAACTAAGACCCAATGCAGCCAAAAATAAATAAAATGAATAAATAAATATTTTTTTAAAAAGTGAGATGCATTTTACCCAGAAACTATCAGAGAAACTCTCCTCTCATCTGATTGGCCTGAATGGGGTCACATGCCCATTCCTGAGCAAGTCTCTGTAGCCGTGAAAATGGCGTGCACTGATTGGCTTAGGCCTATCCATTCTTGAGCCAGTCGTGGTAAGGGACCGGATCTTCCTGATTGGCCTAGACTAATGGAGCCCACCCCTGGCAGTTGGGTCAGTTCTCCAAGGGGCCTGGCTGCTACACTTTAGGTTGGGGGGGTGGGGCGATGGTTGTTACGGAGACAGCTGCAATGTCCACAACAAGGGTGTTAGGTCACTTGAAATTTAAACCAACAAATCATCATGATGTATACTTTAAATATCTTACAGTTTTATATGTCAACTGTAACTCAATAAAGCTGAAAATTTTTTTTAAAAGAAATTTAAATCAAAATATTTGAAATTGGGCAGATTCCAGCCAGTAGGGTCATCAGGGATACAGCATAATATTGTTTCTTAAAGGAAGGGCTTTAGCCCATTCACATTAGAATCATCAGGGGACATTTGTTAAAATGCAGATTCCTGGGTCCCTCTAAATAAGCCTCTGGAGTGGGACCTGCCTTGGAATCTGCATTTTAATCATGCATCCCAGTTGCTTGGATCAACTCTGGTTTACACCTGCTGTCCTGGGGTAATGATTTGCTCTCAAAAGTATCCCAGGTTGGATTATAAATTATATTTCCCCTCCACCAAGTTGATACTGCAGAGCCAGTGGGAAAAAGTCCCCAAGGTGATGAGCTCAGGCTTCCCATCTGGCGCAGTGGAAAGGGCTTCAGGGTCAGCTCAGCCACTCACAAACGGAAACTCAGACGAGTATCTTCGGTTCCTTTGGCCCACGTCCTTGCCTGCATTGTTGGGGTTGATGATGCGTCCCCCTCAGGGTGGTTGGAGGGACTGGATGAGGGGACATGCGTCCAGTGTCCAGCACAGAGGCTGCCACCCAGGGCCCGATTCAGACCAGTGCTGGTCTCTCCATCTCACTTCCAGGCTCTCGGAGCTGAACTCCGGAGGCCCTGTCACCAGGGCCCCATTTGCGAAGGCGGCACCAGACAGGCTGTGGGAATGAGCTTCACAGCTTTTGTCAAAGTGGCATAATAAAGCCCCCAAGTGTCTGCTCTTTGCAAACGGGGATGGCAGATCAATTGTGGCACAAACAAAATTGAGGCTTGGTGCGAACCCGGGGACAGATTACGCCCGCCTCCGTGGGGTGTGAGTGGGGGAAAGGGGGATTTTCGGGGTGGCAGGGTTTGCCTTTTCTCCGGCTGAAGCTTCAAGGCCCCTCTCCAGAGCCAGCCTGGCTCCCCAGAGCTTAGGGGACTGTTCTTCCACCCTGGGAAGCATGTGGCTAGGCAGCAGCACCGGGCATGGACCCTACTGCCCTCGGCAAGAGGTCCGGCCCCAGGGTCTCAGCAGCCCAGAGCTCTGAGCCTCTCGGCGTTGATGGGGCAGGAGGGTAGACTGTGCCCCCTCCGCCCTGCCTCTGGAGCTGAGCCGACATGGGTCTGTAGGAAAGCAAAGGGAAGTGGAGTGGGCACAGGAGCCGGACCTCAGGAATCGGGGCAGTGAGAGGGACACTTGTGTTGGGTGCCCTCTGTGCTGGACAGAGAACCTCCTGACCTGCCTGTCCCCTTCATTCTGGGCAGAGAGTGCCACAGCCAGCCAAGCACTTGGCATCATTTTGGGCCTGGAGTCACAGCCATGAGGACACCTCAGGACAGGTCTGGCCCAGCCCCTGCATGGGGGCAGCAGAGGGGTGGGGAGCTGTGCAAAACCTCTAAGAAGGCAGCCCGGATCCTCTGTGCGGGTGTCTGCCTGGTTTTCCACCACAGCCCTGAGCGCAGCCCGAGGCCTGCCAAACCAGGTCTTCAGTAAGTGTTTGCTGGAAAAAGGAATGAGCGGGTGGATGACGGTGCTCCAGGTGCATATCTGGTGGTGCTGTTGTGTAGAGGCCCTGGCAAAGGCCACAGCCCTGTGGGGAAGGAGAAGCGTGGGTGGAAAAATAAGTCTCATTCTGGGTTCTGTCATCCAGGGGAGAGGCAGATCCTCAGCAAGAAACCCAGACTCTAAAGGGGGTGCTGGGGCAGAAGCCAGGAGTCCAGTCATGGAGGAGTTGGGAGGAATCTGAAGATGCTCCTCGAGAGTGGAGATGGCTTTTGACTCGGGGGTAGGTCAGGCAGGGGCAGTCCTGTCAGGAGCCCAGCAGGCAGACGAGTGCCCTGCCTGGGGGCAACCGGCTGGACTGTGGGCCAGAAGCAGCGGTCCCTTCTGTGCCTCAGTCATCCTGCTGTCCCCAAGCCCTGGGTTGAGTCTGGTTTGAATTGCCCCGCTGTCTTAACTGTGCCACGGGAAGGGGGATGAGTCCACCTTGGTGAAGACATTAAGGGGGGAGGAGTGGCCCCCCTCCCCAGCAACAGTCAGTGGAGAGAGAGCCACAAGAGGAGAGTGGACTCTTGGGGACAGGAGTTGTGACTGAGGGTCAGCCACCCTGCCCACATGAAAGTGCTCTCCCAGCTGCCAGCCCTCTTGGTTTTCTAAGAGGCATGGAGGCCCTGCGGTGCCCTCAGAAGACAGTCTAGGGTGGCAGAGAGAAGGTGGATGTTAGACACCAGCCAACCTGGGTTTCAGGCCCAGCCCCACCATTTCTGGGCTGTGAGGCCATGGCAACTACTTAGCCCCTTGACCCGAGGTCTCCTCATCTGCTAAACAGGGGTGTGCCTCCCTCACAGGTTGTAGAGATGGAGCGAAACGAGACCTGCGGGGCTGGCACTGTGAGTGGTGGGCCTTTGGAACCAGTTTATTAAATGGGCTGGCGTGGGAAATGGCTTTGTCTTCATCTATCTGTTCTCCTTTGGATTCCTTAACAACGTCTTGGATAGATGCTAGAGTTTTCCAAATAATATTTTTTTAAGTATTACCAGTTTTAAAATTGAGACCCATTCTCAGATGTCCAACCCAATCTAAATCCCATCTTCAAATTCACTTCTAATCAAAGCTCAGCCTCTCCCTCCAGCTCTGGCCTGGCCCCTGGCTCAGGGACCTGCAGTGTGGGAGGGGTCATCTGTTTGTTTCCTCTTGGTCTTACATCACTGGTGCCACTATCATCCTTTCTCAGCTTTTGCTGGTGGCATCACAATGCCCACGGCTAGGACAGACATACCCTTCCGTGAAGCCCATTGGGTCTTTGGAGATTCCCCCCAATACAGGGACCACTGCTCTGCACCTTTCCCTAAGTGGGTGGTGCTTCCTGTGACTACATCGCATGCTGTCCCCTGCCCTCCGCCCCTCAGGCACCCTTGATCCAGCAGGCAGCCCTCCCGGGCAGCGTCTCTTCAGATGTGGCTGCCGTCTGCAGAGTCTGCTTGACCCACGTCACTCTCCCCCATCCTTGGTGCAAGGTGCCCTGGGAGTACAGACTGCTCCCACTGATGCCCTCTTCCTGTCCCTGCCTGTGTGGGCTGCTCCGGTCAGCCTCTGACCCAGAGAACTATCGAGCACAGCGTCAGACTCCAGGAGACACCTCTGGCTCTCCCGAAACCCTCACCATGCTCCACTCCAGTGCTCCTGGGTAAGCTTTCAAGTGTCTGCAGCTCAGCCAGCATCCACTGGGAAATGAGCTGCCAGGCTGCCCTTGCTGCAGCCTGACGTTCTCTTCACCATCACCACCACCGCCATCTCTAGACCTGCGGGTACCACAGCACCCCTCCTACTTCAGGACCGTCTCCCATTATCCCTGGATAATTTCTAACCTTTCTGTACAGCCTGGAAGTGGGTAGTAGGGGTTACTAGTCACCAGACCCATTTTGCTATTTTAATCGATATGACATAGAGGTATCTAAAACTTCTCTTCAGAATGAGGGCTAACATATTACACGTCACTCTTAGCTTTAAGACTTTAGCTGAAAATTCTCAAAAATAGGAAAATCCCATTCAATATCCTCTTAGGCATAGTATTAATATTCCAGGCTCAGGATTTTTCATTTCTTTAGGAATTTAGCCAAGTGATCCCCCTACGAGAGGTGTTGTTTTCCCTTCATGAGTAGCAGCAGTGCTGTGTATGATGGTCTAAGCACGAAGCTAGAAGCCAGGACACATGTGTGGCATCTGTCCCCCACAAGCTGTAGGTCGTGTCCCCTCTGCCCCTTCTCCCTCACCTATACAGCGAGGGGCAGACCAGAATTAAGTTCACAGTTCTAACGGTCTAGGCATTTTGAAGTGTTTCTTATCATGACAGTACAAAAAAATCATAAAACATACAATTTGAAAGTTATTATACAATAAACACCCATGTAACCACCACCCAGGTCAACAGAAGATTTCCAGCACCCCAGAGTCCCCCTGGGTCCCCTTCCAGTCACCACACCCTGCCATCCCCAGAGGAAACCCCAATTCTGACTTTTATCAAAATTACTTCCTCGATTTCCCTTATAATTTTGCCAGCCAAGTATGCATCCCTAAAAAGACACTGTAGCTTGGTTTTGCCTGGTTTTGAATTTTATGCAAATGGAATACTTCTTCTGTGTCCAGTTTCTTTTGTTTAACATTCTTTTTGTGAGATTCATTCATGCTGTTGCAAGTAGCAGTGGTTTGTGCTTTTTCCTTGCTGTATAGTATTTCCTTGTATGAACAGACCATGAATTAGGCTGTTGGACACTTGGGTCATCAACCTAGGACTTTTTGTAAATACACACACACAAACACAAACACTCCCACTCCACGTATAGTCATATCGATTCAGAGCTGATTTCTTCATGAATTCAAGAACTTGAGTTTGGCTTTAAAGTGTAGGAAAATCCCTCTATTGAGTCCCTGGTTATACTGCTAGTTTGGCTTTTTTCACACTCTTACGGCCAAATTCTGAATCTAAGGACATAATCCATCTTCCTCAACAGAGGTATCATGATAAGGTTTTCTCCTAACTTGAGTCATTAAGCATAAGATGGAGACAATGTCAGGCAATTGGGCATTTCCTCCAAGGAATCTAGAAAATGATTAGCATACAAGTTTAAGGGATCATTCTGAAAAAAACTTTCTCTGGCCTTTTTAGGGAAATGGTAAGCCACACCTTTCCCAGAGCTGGCACCACCCCCACTTAACAGTGCACAGGTAGATCTCCTGACGTCGGGCATGCATTAAACAGGGATGCCCCTGAACTTCTGCTACAGAGGTGTTGACAGGTGCTACTGTGCCACTCAGACAGATGATGCATTTTCTGCTCAGACTCCAGGCAGCAGTGGATCTTCATGCTAAGGGATTACATCCCCTCCCATAACCAGAGGCAGGCAGCATGGGTCCCACAAGGACATCACAACCGGCAGCTGGCTGAGAGCTCAGGCTGGAGGAGCAGAGCTGCCACTCTGCACTGCCCTGGATGACAGGGGCCGAGCATCCTGGCGGGAAGCCAAGCCTTCTGCAGAGATCAGTTGATAAGGAAGCTCCCTTAAAGACGGTGCTTTGAACGAATGGGTAAATTAAGACTTAATTACAAGAGTCAAAGCACTGAGCAGCTGCCCTGGCACAGAGCAGACCTCTCAGGATAAAAGCCACTCCAGACACCCGGCAGCACAGGACCCAGCGGGGCCAAAACCTTTCCCTTGGCTACAAGTGTGAGCAAGGGTGATGGTGGTCCTTGGGTGAGAAGGAGCTGATGTCCAATGGCAGAGCCACGCTCACTCTCTGAAGGTTGTGGACTCATTCTCAAACAATCCATTTGTCGGTTTCATAAACTGACAAAACTCTCCCTTTTCAGAGACCATCAAATATAGCTACCTGGACTGAACACACCCTACCTGGTCCCCAGCAATCCCATAAAATGAAGCCTTTATGGAAGTCTGTCCTAACAAGGCCCAGGTGTGTCACCGGTACACTAAAAAAACAATTTGAGGGATGGGAGACCAGGGGACACTCGTTCAGTTTGTGGGCTTAACAGTAGTTTGCATCTGTGCAGTGGCTTCTGTTTTGTGTTTCCTGATGGGTTCCTCCTAGTGACCATCTTGCCTCACCCGTATTGATTTACAGATCCCCCACCCCAGACGAGGGGCCATGTCTCCTCCATCAGTTTAGGGGTTGCCCAGATTAGGAACCATATCTAGTGCCACCAACGCAGAGAAATGTCTAAATACCACTTGAGCGATGCCACTCAGCATAGGAGCCATGTCAGCACCTGCACATGCCTGCCCCGCACAGGGTGGGGACCACCCGCTCAGCCAGGACCTCGCTGATCCCTGCTCTGGTCTCCACAGGTTTCGGCATGACCACCCCCGCAACGGTGGGCGGGAAGGCCTTCCTCATCGCCTACGGGCTGTTCGGCTGTGCCGGCACCATCCTGTTCTTCAACCTCTTCCTGGAGCGCATCATCTCGCTGCTGGCCTTCATCATGCGCGCCTGTCGGGAGCGCCAGCTGCGCCGCAGCGGCCTGCTGCCCGCCACCTTCCGCCGCGGCTCGGCGCTCTCGGAAGCCGACTGCCTGGCGGGCTGGAAGCCCTCGGTGTACCACGTGCTGCTGATCCTGGGTCTGTTCGCCGTGCTGCTGTCTTGCTGCGCCTCGGCCATGTACACCAGCGTGGAGGGCTGGGACTACGTGGACTCGCTCTACTTCTGCTTCGTCACCTTCAGCACCATCGGCTTCGGGGACCTGGTGAGCAGCCAGCACGCCGCCTACCGGAACCAGGGGCTCTACCGCCTGGGCAACTTCCTCTTCATCCTGCTCGGCGTGTGCTGCATCTACTCGCTCTTCAACGTCATCTCCATCCTCATCAAGCAGGTGCTCAACTGGATGCTGCGCAAGCTGAGCTGCCGCTGCTGCACGCGCTGCTGCCCGGCGCCCGGCGCGCCCCTGGCCCGGCGCAACGCCATCACCCCGGGCTCCCGGCTGCGCCGCCGCCTGGCCGCGCTCGGCGCCGACCCCGCGGCCCGCGACAGCGACGCAGAGGGCCGCCGCCTGTCGGGCGAGCTCATCTCCATGCGCGACCTCACGGCCTCCAACAAGGTGTCGCTGGCGCTGCTGCAGAAGCAGCTGTCCGAAACGGCCAACGGCTACCCGCGCAGCGTGTGCGTCAACACGCGCCAGAACGGCTTCTCAGGCGGCGTGGGCGCGCTGGGCATCATGAACAACCGCCTGGCCGAGACGAGCGCCTCCAGGTAGACGCGTGCCTCGCCGCGCCACGGACCCTCACCAGGCTGGGGTGCAGCCGGGCGGCGTTTGCTTTCCTTCTCTCAGACGCTGGCGCTTTCTTAACCTTTATCCAATAAAATGAAACCAAAAAAAAAAATTTTTTTTTAAAGAAATACTATTTGGCCAGGCCTGATGTTATCAAGGGTAGGTTTTGGGGGAGCCTGTTTTCCTTATGGGCTCCCTCTTGGAGAACTGTGGTCCCCAGCAGATTCTCCTCCAGGGAGAGAAAAAGTGGCACCCCAGACCCTCGCCCGGTGCACACGGCAGTGAGAAGAGTGCCACCCCTGGGTTCTGCAGACTGGCACTAAACCCCGTCTCGATGCACGTAAGCAGCTGGCAACCCCAAAGCATATGGTGCAACTTTTCATGGCTCTGAATTACCTCCGCAGCATTTAGAATCCTGGCCCAGCCCAGCAGCTTCCTTCTGGTCGTCAGAAGTGATATAGTCACAGTTATGACAGGTGGGGATGGGGAGAGCCATATGTTGCCTCCTGATGTATATATATAGTACAGCCGCTACACACAGAGAATGGCGTAGTATTATGCAATGGGATGAAACACAGCACCAACATGCGGACTGTGGCATTTCCCAGAGATGTGGGAATTGCAGTGGTAAGGGGCTTAGCAGGCCTTTCTCAGCCTGGAGTTAGTCCACTCAGCACAGCACACAGGGCAACTCCTTTTAAAGAGGGAAAGCCTGGAGTGGCCTGCAGGGCCGGGAGCACTCAGGCTGCAGGAGCCCAGCTCTGCTTCAGCTGGCTGATCTCTGAGGCTCAGGGCACATCTCTGAATCCCCTCAACGCTCCTTCCTTTCACCAGCATCGTCCACGGGAATGCTTTTCGTTATTAACCAGGAATGTCTGAGTCTTCTCAGACAAGATTTTTCTTTGTTGGTGTGGATTTATTCTTATCTTTTTTTCCCTTTTAGAGAGCCCGGGGGTGCAGAGCGCAGTACCCCCTCCAGCTGCCCCTCCTCTGCATCAGCGCTCTGCCAGCCACACTGGTGGGCACCAGGGCCTGCAGCACCAGGAACCAAAGCAGTCATCCTGCCAGTGTCAGAGAATTTGACTCCAGAGCCATGTGTTTGGGACACATCCCATTCTACACCCTGGTTGGCCCCCACTAATATTCAAGTGAATGTGTTTTTTCCACACACACAGTCTGTCCTGGAGGTGGAGGAAGGCAGGAGGGAGAGAGCTGGTGGATGGAAGCAATTTTAGGATTAAAGTTTTGCCCTGGATGATCCTCAAGGTGAAGGACAGTTTCTCCCAGACTCACCCTCTACCTCCTAGGAGGTCACTGACCTGGAGGAAGGCCAGATACCCAGCCTTCACTGAAGAGATGGGGGTCTTGGACTGTAAAGGAACAGTACTCTTTTGGCCCATTTTTTCTCATCCAAAAAGATGACAATCCCAAGGACAAATACCAGAGTCTAGTCAGACACAGTGTGACCCACCAATATACATACAGCTTCTGACCGGAAGTCTTAGGAAAGCACCAGGACATCTCACACCGTCTGCCCGAGAGGCATCAAAAAGCCGTAAAATCTCCCTCCCTGGCAGTGAAGGAAGCATATATGCCTGGAACACTCAAACACACACACACACGCACACGCACACACACACACACACACACACAGCATTAAGAGTCACACTTGAATGTCAGCCTCCCCTCGCCCCTTCCAGTTCATGGCAGGAAGGAAAAAACAAGTTAAGATCTGAGTAACTCTCCAGCTACTTTGGGTAATTTCTTTTTTGGGGGGTGAGGGATAATTTCTCATTTGGATTGGGATTGGTTTTTAAACACAGACTGTAAGCTGGGGGTGAAGCCAGTGAGGAGGAGCTGGCCAGGACAGAAGTCAGTCTTGCCAGTTCCTGAAGGGTAGGCTTCCAGAGAGCCACGCTTCCAGGATGCACTGTGACGTCAGCCAGGCCAGCTCCATGAGCCTCCCCAACACTGCCACCCTTCCCCCATCTGAGCAATGGCTGCGGTCACACTGTGCTCAGAGAGGCACGCATTGTTTAGGGCTGAGTCCTCTAACAGGACCTAGAAATAAAGTATCAGGTTTATCCCTTTAAAAGAAGGAAAGATGAAAAGGCATCCAGTTAGAGGTGTCACCTAGGCAACAGGAAATAATTTGGGGATCTGAGCTATCCAGAGGGGAAAGGAGACATCCCCATGACAGAGACGTCTAGACCATGAGGACTTAATAGCAGGCAAAACAGCAGGCAACTCAGAGAAAGTGAGCCCCAGGAAGAGAACAGGAGGCTTAAGACACAGTCACCATGGCTCCTTGAGCTAGACAGGCCAAAAAGGCATCCGGGCAATCTGCTGACCAGCAGGCAGGACTGCAAAGAATCCCATCCCCACAGGCGGGAACAGGACCTGCCTCCGGAGAAGGCAAGCTCATAACCTTCTCTGGCAGTCTTCTCTGTCACCACTGCTTCCTAAAGTCTATTCTGAGTTGCTCATGCTGCAGCCTTAGCTGTTTTCACTTCTTTTCCTATGCTTTGGCTCTGGAAGGAGGCAACTGCAGGCAACTTGAGCACGCTGCTGAAGGAATCGAAAGCATGGTTCAGGGGAGCTAGGAAAGGGACCCTTCCTGCTCAGCAACCTCCCAGAGAAACGCCAGTCCTCTAGTGTACGATGGTAGCCCAGGACTCAGTGGTATGCACATATATTTGTCCATGTTCCCCTGGTTCCCCCCTACTGCCGCCCTTTTCAATCATCATTGTCCTTTACCTCAGGCCAAAGGGCTCAGTCCCCCAGATGCCAGGGGCTGCTGGGAAAAGCCGGGCTCCCAAGGTCAGGGGGTTTGTTGGAGCCTAGACCCATGCCTAAAGGGCTTGTTTGACATCCTGCTTGAGGGCGAGCATAGAGAACCAGACCTGCTTGACAAGCTGGGATGGGGTCCTCCCATCGTTTCAGGATTATAGACAATGATAGGGACCCCTTTCTTTGGTGCAGATTCTTCTGAACCTCAGGCTAAGAAAGGGCTCCTTCCTCTTAGATGCTGTGGCCTCTCCCACCACGCAGGGGTCTCCAGTCTGACCCACAGCTGGTAGCTCGCTGTAATCACAACGTCCCCAGGCTCCACGAGTTGCTTCCTAACCTGAGGCCCACACTCACCCCTCTTGTGCTGGGGCTCTGGGGCTCCCGTAAAGGCAGCATGGGCTCTTGTCACTCGGCTGTGGCCACACAGAAGCCAGGATCTTAGACTGCAGCCAGGCCTTCTCAGAGCTGAGCAGGCAGGGAAGGAGCCGCCCTTGGTGCCCTTGCTCTCTAAGAAGGCCAGGTGGTCAGGGCCCTGTGTCCTCTGACCGAAGCCAGCACCTCCGGGCCTGGCGAAGGAGTCGGAAGGCTCAGGCAGCCGCAGGCCTTCAGCTTGTGGAAAATGCCACGAAGTCCTGGGCTTTGCCAGGAGTGTCACACATCACAGCATCATGCACACACATGCGTGTACACACACACACACACGTCAGCCTTAGAAAGAGCTACTAGCCCCTTTCCCCACGGAAAGGAAATCCTGGTCTGGGCCACTTTAAGGAGAAGGATTTTGCATTTTTAACTCCCTGGAGATCTGCAGGGGCCTGGAAAATTCCTCCCTGTCTTGGGGGAGTTTCATGGACACTTTGCATGTATCTGTGTTTTACACAGACGCCAGCGACCAAACCCAAGCCAAACCCTGGAAAACAGCTGCTGAATGTACACAGGCTCCTCCGCCTCTCGGACAGGCCTCCTAGCAGATCCCTCTTCCTGCGCCCTGGGTGAGGGGCCCCCGAGCCCTCCTGGCCACGGCAGCCCACAGAGGCGGAGACCACAGGAGCCGTGGGCCAGGTGGCTCCACCTTACTGTAACTTTTTACATTCTTCACAAACAAAAAGCACAATTCCACACGCACACTGTCTGGAAAGCACATTCAGACAGACGGCTTGAGGCACTTCTGAGTCCAGAAGACGCGCTGGCTGGGGCCCGTTTTTTTGTTGGAACAGTTGTTATATAATGTGCTGGTTGGTGCCACCGAAGGCTCCACTCTGGGGCGGGGGAGGGCTGCTGACACCACCCCTGACCCCCAGGACGGGCTCATCGGCATGGACTCAGGGCCCGGACTCTCGTCCCTGGAGCAGCTCTGACACCTGCAGGTACCAAACCCAGCCAGTCTCATCACTGAAGCGGTGAGGTTTCTGCACCCACCTGGCCCAAGACCCCCTTCCCCTTTCTGTCAGCCTCCCCCCACCTCCTCCCTAGGGAAGCTTCCCCCCTTGCTTTATAAATCATTTTCTATGCTACCCATTCTCTCAGGAGGGGGTTAGAGCATGCGGGACAAGCCTGCAGGGTTTCTTAGACAATACATTTATTTTTCCGAGCAGCACTCCAAGAGAGGGCTTGAGGGGTGTTTAAATTAACGATGAATAAAATGCAGCCTGCCACCCCTTTGAGCTGTTTGCTTTTCGTCTGTCAAAGCCGCCTGCCTCCCCATCTCCCGAATCACACCTCCTCTGGGGACGGGGGGTGGGCCCAAGAGACGTCAGCTCAGAGGATGAGGATGGGGCCAGGGTGGCAGCGTCCCAGGGGAGTTACTTTACAAAACAACAGTGAAATCCATCTGAGCTAAGGGCACCAATGGACCTTGCAGGCAGCCTGTCCAGACTGGGCCAAGGCAGATTCTGATGGCCAGGGCTGGAAAGAAGGTAGGAGCATGAGGAACCCAGTACTGGGGGAAATGACCCCAACTGTGGCCGTGGTTTCCAAGTCTGGCTGTGAACTAGGTTCTCTGAAGGGAGCTTTGAAAGATATTGATGGCCTGGCCCCGCTCCCACTCCCCAGTTCTGATTTCAGTTTCAATGAGGGGAGCAGGCAGGCAATGGAATTTTGTGGCAGCTGCCCAGGTGATTCTAAAGGGCAACCAGGGGGACTTCCCTGGCGGTCCAGTGGTTAAGACTCTGCATTTCCACTGCAGGGGACATGGGTTTGATCCCTGGTCGGGGAACTAAGATCCCGCATGCCTCGCGGCACAGCCAAAATAATAATAATAATAAATTAATTAATTAAAGGGCAACCAGGTTCTGAAACGTACACTCTAAACACAGAGCACTCACACTGTGGTATGGAAAGGGCACGCATTCAGAAGCTAGGAGGTCCGGATTCTAGCTCCGCATCTGGCAGTCGGCTTCATCAGATCCTCAGTTTTCCCACCTCTAAAATGGGAGAATGATCTCATCCCCCCCACCCCCCGCACGCCCCCACCACCACCTCACCATCACCTCGCAGGAGGCTGGGAACTCCAAAAAGTATAAATGCTCCACAAATACAGTATCACTGTTAGAGAGGCGTTTCATGATAAGAGACCAGGCAGCCCCTATTGCTTCTGCAGGGGGTCCTTTCTGTGGCGCCAGCTGGGGGAGAAGGCTGCGGCCAGATGATCGCTTCTGCCCACGATGCCTGTGCAACCCTCTCCCTTTTGGTACCTCTTTAATCACTACCGCCAAACTCCACTGAGACTTCCTCTCTCCTCCACAGCCCCCTCCCCAGGTCATCTTTTTCCTTCAGTTTGCCCTAGAGATGAGAAGTAATCGACAGGTCACTCAAGTGCAGGCCCTGCCCACCTCAATCTGCAAAATCACCCTCTGGCTCCCCCCAGCCCCAAAGATTTCATACAGCTGCAGTGATACACAGGGTACTATTTTCCATTCTGGTTTTTTGGTTTGGTTTTGTTTCAGTGCTGGTCAAAGCTATCAAATTGATTTCCTGATCTGCCTAGGAATTATACCCAGCAGTTTGAAAAACTCTAGCCTGTGGTGTTTCTGGAAAGAGGCCTTTCTCTTACCCTGCTTCCAGCTGAGACCCACAAGCTAGCCGTGCCAGTGGACAGGCCTGGGCTCTGCTCACCCATCAGTCTTCCTCTCTCTTTGGGTCTCATGCCCCAGCTGTGTAATCAATTCAGGTGGGTGTTTTAGCTGCATGAAGTGGTCCTTACCTTCCTTTCAAGCTCTAAGGCCTATGATTCCTATGACATTTTAGATCCCCAGCCAGCCATCCTGGATGGATTGCCAACCCGCTCCCTTTTATGGTCAGTTGCTCAGTTACCTTTCTGTTCTCCTGATGAGAAGATAAGAAAAAAACCTTACATTTACTTGGACAAGAGATTTGCATATTTTTTCTCACTTAATCTCCTACCAACCTTGGGAATTTGGTACTTCCCCTTCATTTTGTCCTGGGTCAGAGGGGATAAGTAATTTGTTTAGTTTGGGGCCAGGACGCCCCTGCCATGTTAGGGGCTGGAGAGACAAAGTGAGAAGGACAGTATGGCCCTTACTCCAGGCTTGTGGAAAGCTGACAGCGGACAGGGCCCCGCAGTTCTGCAGGATGAGTACTCCACATCTGCGATGCAGGGGACACGGGTGCCAGGGGCACCCACAAAGAGGCAACCAGCCCGCCAGGCAGTCAGGGGAGGCTCTCAGAGGCAGGCTGTCCAAGCTGAGCCCGAGACGGGCCACGGTGAGCCAGCTGCAGCGGGGCACAGGTGTCCCAGGCAGAAGGAGCCCTATGTGAGAAGACAGAGAGGGGAACTGTGTGCACTCCTGTGGGCCTGGAGCCTGCACAGTGCTTCCTTGACTGGAAGAAGTGGAGTCCCGGCAAAGAAAACTACTTTCAAGGCCCCTTCCTACTCCATTCTGAGAGAAATGTTCACAGAAGGGATGTTGGTGGAATCGCTGAAGAAAGGTTTAACCATAAGGCAACGAATGCCCAGTGACGAGAGCTCACCTCTGCCTCTCTGGCTTCTGCCTATCTGGCCAATTGTGAGCAGATCTCCTCCCCTCCCTAGGGTTCCTTTTCCATGTCAGCAACCTGAGGGGCTGGCCTCTCAGCTCTGTAACTCTGAGGTCTGGGAGGAGAAATGTGAGAGTGCCACAGGGATTCTCATCAAGAACCACCGTTAGCTAACCTCAGCCGTGTGCCCAACCCAGCTTCAACAATTTGTCCCTGTTCTTCTTTGCCTATGGACTGGGCTGAGCAGGACTGGCCCTCTGGATGCAGGAGGGAAGGAACTGTGCCCCCTGAGGGCTGGCCAGCTTCCTGCTGAAAGCTGCGGCTCCAGCACACCCACAACCCTGTAAGAACCTCTGCCAGCGCCGGGTCCTGGTTCTCATTTGTACCATTCTCTACAGCTGTGCTGTCCGATGCAGTGGCTGCCAGCCACGCACAGTTCTTTCATTTTAAATGAATTTAAATTAAGTGGAATTAAAAATTCAGCTCTGCAGCTGCATCAACCACACTTCAAGTGCTCAGGAACCACATGTGGCTCATGGCTACCATACTGGCCAGCACAGATGCAGAATAGTTCTTTCACCGCAGCGAGGTCTGTGCTGCAGTGCTGCTCTAGAGGAGCTCTGCAATCAGAAAGCTTGAACCCCATGGGGGATCTGCGGCTGGGGCTGGCGGAAGTTGAAGTGGAAGCTCTTCCCCAACCACCAGGCCCCATTGTGGTCTCCTCCACCTCCAAGTGGCCTCTTCTCCGTTGTCCCTAGGGAAAGCCCTCCTGCTGCTGTTCACCGTGGGGCGCCCACCCCTCCCCCACCCCTTGGTTACCCCTTGAGGCCTCCTTTAGGACTTTATACCACTGTGGGTGACATCCACATTGGTAAAATGGGAGCCTCTCCCATCACAGCCCCCATAGATGTTGGGGCTATGGGTAGATTTCTTCGGGATGCGTGTCCTCACACATGAGAGCCCTTGGTCCAAATACATATGTGTATGCACGGGCACACAAACATTTCTATTAGAGGCCTAGTTCCAGGAATTGCTGCAAGTAAGACATGAAGCAAAACTTCATAGAGCTGTTCCCTTTGATCTGAACATTCATTGAGGAATGTTCTGGCAGAGAGGGAACAAAAAAGGAGCACTTGCTTGATTCTGCAGATGGAGGAAAACGAGGCCCAGCAAGAAGTTCACACAGCAATTCACTAGCCAATCTCCAGCAGCAGCCAGACGGCCTTCCTGCTTGGCCCACAGCTCTGTCCAGCCCATTTGCCTGGTCTTGTGTTCATTCATTCAACAAACACATATGAGCACCTATTGCATGTACGCTTTGTGCTAAGCCCTAGAGCAGTTATAGTCAATAAGATATGAATCCCGCCCACTGTGGTCGAGCAGCTATGACATGGTGGTGGGTGACCACAGAAGGAGGTACAGCCAGGGCTTGGGGTTGAGCCCCACGCCCAGCACTGGGTGGCTCTGTACTTCACCCCAGCTCTAGTCCTGTGGCTCCCCATTCCTCATCCTTTCCACCTGGCAAAGAATAAGATACATTCTTCATTTATCAAAATGTCAGCAGCCAGTTAACACCAGAGTTTAGAGACCTCTTCTACCCACACCCCAACCTTTTTGCTCCTCCACCTAAAATTGCTCCAGGTTCTTAAATACCTTCTCACACCCAGGTCGCAGTACTACTGAGTTGCACTCAGTAGGCACAAACCATGATTGTGGGGCTTGTTCGTAGCTGGAATCATAGCTGTCTGCAGGTGAGACTTCAGGTGTGTTGAGAAGGCCTGTCAAAGTAGATCCTACAGCCTTTGTCTTTGTCTGCCCAGGATGCTCTCCTGTTTCCTTCTTATGGGAACAGTATCCCTGTTGCTCTATCCTTTGCGAAAAACTCCAGCCCATCTCCCTGTGGTCTAGCAGGCCTGTGGATCACAGGGTGCCCTCCTGTGTTACTTACCAATGCATTCAGCTGCAATTAACAGACAGCCCAACAGAGAGTAGATTAAAGAAGGAGAAACAGGGCTTTTTTTTTTTTTTGGCTGTGTTGGGTCTTCATTGCTGTGTGCGGGCTTTCTCTAGCTGCGGTGAGCGGGGGCTACTCTTTATTGCGGCGCGCGGGCTTCTCATTGCAGTGGCTTCTCTTGTTGCGGAGCACGGGCTCTAGGCACATGGGCTGCAGTAGTTGTGGCACGAGGGCTCTAGAGCGCAGGGTCAGTGGTCGTGGCCCACGGGCTTAGTTGCTCCACGGCATGTGGGATCTTCCCGGACCAGGGCTCGAACCCATGTCCCCTGCATTGGCAGGCAGATTCTTAACCACTGTGCCACCAGGGAAGCCCAACAGCGGTTTATTTGATGACGACAACCAGAAGTCTGGAGGCAGGTGGTGTGGGGTGGTGCGTGTCTCGGTGATGCCCACCGTACAGCTAGCTCCTCCTCTCTTCTGCCCTGGGGTCCTTAGCATGCTGGCTTTGGTCCTCGTGCTTGTGACTTCAGTAGCTACACCTCCAAGTCCCACATCCATGTTACCAGCAGCAAGAAGTAGGAAGGGAGAATTCCTAGCGAGCCTTTTCCCAGGCTTCCCTAGGGACTTTCTGCTGGCATCTTATTAATCAGAAGAATGTCCCATGGTCACCACTACCTACAGGGGAGGCCAGGAGATGGTGCATTTTGCTTTCAATCCTCTATACAGGAGGACAGCAAGGGCAAGGGGACTGGGATGGTGTGGAGTAAGACCACCTATGGTCCCTGCCACCCTCCCCTCTAGGCTGGATCAATCATGGTCCCACAGCCTTAAAGACACAATCATTGGTCTAAGGAAGGGCACATGCCCCCGGCCAGGCAAGCAGCTCCCTGGCCTTACAAGGACTGGAGGTGATAGAGTGGCCCTTTCTTCTCTTGGAATACAAGTTAGGCCTAGTACACCAGTCAGGGTAAAGTTAATACAACAGAATTCAGTTCAGCTGGTTTAAGCGGAAAAAATTTATTGTGGGTGATAAACTGACCTGGCCACTCAGCCCACTGACACTGACAACCTAACAGAGTTACATACTACGACTCAGGCATGTGACAGGGCCCTGATGCCATAGTCCCCGGGCAGGGTCTTATGTGCTTAGGAGAGACATCTGGACACCATAATCCTGAGACAGGCACCACTCGTACACAACAGGCCACCACCATTCCCCAAATGCTTACAGAGCCAACAACTCTAGCCAATATCACTCAGAGATTTTGCTTTCCTACTATGGGACAGTGAGGGAATTTGCAGCCTTTTTTTTTAAAACTGAGGTATAATTGACATATAACATTATATTAATTTCAGATGTATAACATAATAATTTGATATTTGTATACACTGCAAAATGATCACCACGGTAATTCTCATTACCAGCTGTCACCATACAAAGTTACAAGATTTTTTTTCTTGTGATGAGAACTTTTAAGATCTACTCTCTCAGCAACTTTCCACTAGGAAATATAGTATTATTAACTGTAGTCACCATGCTGTGCATTTCAGCAGTCTTCTGGTTTTAAAAGACCTACACCAATTCTCCTCCTCAAGAACCTCATCCAGGGAATTCCCCGGTGGTCCAGTGGTTAAGACTCGGTGCTTTCACTGCTGTGGGACCAGGTTCGATCCCTGGTTGGGGAACTAAGATCCCACAAGCCGCAGGGTGCGGCCAGGAAAAAAAAAAGAAAGATCCTCATCGAAACAGCCTTAACGGCCTTCCTAGACCCTGTCCTGGGTCAGGTTTCCTGCTTGGCAGACAACTTTTTCACTCAGCACTCTACTTTTGGTCTCCGATGGGCTTCATTTTTTAATTTAACCTGGGCTGTTAAATGGCCCATCACTGGGAAAGCTGAAAAGACTCTAGGTTGGGCTCTCAGGACCAACTCTCAGGAGAGACACACCCACAGGGTGGTGCTATCTCTCTTATGACCAGGAAGCAGCCCTTTTCATGAAGCCCACCATGAACAAGAAGCCACTCCCCAAAAACCAGATACACCCGCTTGCCAACAGAAAACAGCAGAAGCATGGGCTCTACCTCCAATCTTGTGCAAGTGCATCTAACATTTGGAATCTCATCCAGAATGGTAGCTGCAAGAGAGTCTGGGAAGTGTAGTGTTCAGCCTTCTAGCCTCTGCAGTACAGGGCAGCCTGCTTCGAGGAGGGTGGAATAGATGCTGAATGCCTGTCTGCCACATCCTGCCTGCAGGAGCTGTCAGCCAGCGCTCAACCCCCTCCTCTGCCACATGGAGGGTCTGCCTACAGGAGGAGAGGGAAGCCACCGTGCAGAGGAAGCAGAGGCTGGCCTAGCCGCCTGCCTGAGCCCAGCTGTGCTCCCTGAGGCCTAGTGCCTGCAGTTCTTCCTTCAAATCTGGGAGCCTCCTCAGCCTTTCTTTACCAGTGTAAACCTGTAACTTCCCCCTTTGCCTGTGGGCTGAGTTAAGTTACGCTGCAACCAAAAAAATTTGGGCTAACACTGTCTCTTTACCCCAGATTAACTCCTTCCCTGTGTTCTGAGGGCTGAAATGCCTTTTACAGAGATAGCCACTTTCATAGGAAAGTTCAGTCTTGGAATGCAGACTCGCTCTGGGAGAGTGAGTACAACAACACTTCACACTAAAGTGTAAATGACTGACAGTGGAGCCTCTCCTGAGACCAGGTTCTGATGGAGCAGAGGGAGGGAAAAGCCCTGGCTCCTGGCCTATGGAGATGGGAGCTCTACTGATCCAATAAAGGCCACAGAAAAGGCCATTTGAAGGCATCATGGATCAACCTTGCTGACTCAGGCTTCAGAGAACTGAAACTGAATAGAAGCCCTAACACTCCTTCCCTTAAAAAACAAATTTCCAGGGCTTCCCTGCTGGCGCGGTGGTTACGAGTCTGCCTGCTGATGCAGGGGACACGGGTTCGTGCCCTGGTCCGGGAAGATCCCACATGCCGCGGAGCGGCTGGGCCCGTGAGCCGTGGCCACTGAGCCTGCGCATCTGGAGCCTGTGCTCCACAACGGGAGAGGCCACAACAGTGAGAGACCCGCGTACCACACACACACAAAAAATTTCCAGCCATCCTGTTACATTTCTAACAAATGCTCAGTCTCCTGTGTTGACTTAATGTTTATGTGACAGGGTCTCTGCCAGCCCGGCTTCTAATTCTATTAACCAAACACCCCAACATTTGCAGGAATCTCTCAATCTGTCTCTCTCTTCCATGTTCCAACTTCCCCAGATTCTCTTCTGAGCATCCAGAGCTTGGGGCAAGAGGGCGGCAGGAGGGAGATTCCTTCTGGCTAGAAAGCCAGGAGCATCTCTGTTCCAGAAACTTGGAAGGTCTGCCTCTCCCCAGCCCTCCAATTCTCACTCCACTCTCCCTAACAAGGAATTTTCTTTTTCACTGGTTAAAAATCGAAATAAAAGAAGGGGGAAAAATTATTACTATTGCAATTTTATTCATCCTAAACAAGTTAATGAAAATGATGCAAAATGCTGGAGGCAGAGTCAAGCTTTCTGGCCCAGAGATGTCCTATGGTGCAGCCTTCTCCTGGAAGTTACAGTCCCCCTCAATCCCTTTTCCTGAAGGCAGTAAGACCCCCTCCCTCCTCCCACAGCCTCACGCAGTGAGTGCCCCATCCTCTCTGCACCGTGACTGGAGGGACCGCACGTGGACTCCAGCCTGGTCTTACACCCGCTGCTCCATCATTGATGCAATGGAGGAGCTTCACTCCTGCTGCAGAAACTGCAGAGATTTGCCACCAATTTCAGTGCCCCCTTAGAGGCAGTGGTGAAATCAGCCATCTGACCACAGAACGAGCAAGAAAAGCATCACTGCCATCTTACTGCCGCTCCAGCTCACCCACTGCACACTGGGGAAACTGCTCAGAGCCACACAGGTTGTGGACGAGGCCAGATTCCAGCCTGGGCTGGCCATCTCTCTTCTGGAAGGGAGATCCAAGAAATCCTCCCAAACTACGGATGCCTGCATAGCCCACCATGCTTTAGTCTGACCCTCCTGTGTTACAGATGAGGAGCCTAGGTGGAGAGAAGTGACTTGGCCAGAGTCTCTTGGTTGTATGTGGGAAAAGCCTGGACCAGAAGCACATCTGTTGGCACCTCTGGCACAGAGCCTCTGCTTTTTCCATGATGTCAAGCCATAGCCAGGGAGAACATGGGAGAACATGGCCTTGACCCATACCCCCAAGGAGATGCTCTCCTCTGCTGCTTACAGGCTTCCTCTCTTCTAACATTTCTCACTTCAAGGCCTTCAAGGTCTAACCCCAGGTGACCCCAGCCCACCTGGAGAGTCCCCCAGACAGTTGCCCGGAGAGTCATCCAGATCCACAGAAGACTTTGTATGAACAAGAAATACACCTCTGAAATGTCAAGCCACTGAAATGTGGGGATTGTTTGTTACTGCAGCTTCGCATTGCTTACCCTGACCGGTACACACTTGTTCATCTATAGTTGTTCTCATCATGGTTGAGTGTATGTCCCCACCTGCTCCAGGAGCTCATGATCTCCCCCAAGAACAAGGCCAAATTGTCCCCCCTTTTACTGTTTACTTGGACAAGTCATAGCCTTGTTGGGGATTGCTTTTCTCAACCATAAAGTAGAGTTTAAAATGTTAGCCCACATCTCTTAGGGATTTTGTGAAAATAAAAAGAGACATAGCTTGGTAACAGCACAACTGTTAAGTATAAAATCTCTTTACTCCCCATTTCTCCATCATCAACCCCCGACCCCATCTGCCCCAGTGCCCATGTCAGGGCCCAGTCCCCACCAGTGCTTACTTACTGCTCACTGAAAATGAAGTGACCAGCACACCACCTGAGACATTCAAGAAAAGGTGCAACCCCCAGGCAAGTCAGCAGCTGCCTCTGGGTTGAGATTTCAGACATCTCTTCCCCAGTTTCACCAACGGTACCATTTGAAGAAAAAACAGTGCTCCCCCACCAGCATCTTGGTGCTGAAAATTGGCAAGACCACCTGCTGTAGGACTTTGGAAACAAACATGAGGCTCAGACCCCGGCTCCTTTGGTCAGGGGTCCCCAAGACCACCCTCGGGTCCAATGATTCACTAGAAGGACTCACAGAACTCAGACAAGCTACTCTACTCACAGCTGTGGGTTATTACAGTGAAAGGATACAGATTAAAATCAGCAAGAATCCAGGAGAAACCAGGTGCAAGTACTCAGGCATCCTCTCCCAGCAGAACCACATGAACAGCACTTAATTCTCCCAGTAACCATGTGTGACAACATGTACGAAGTATTTGCCAACAAGGGCTGCTCACCTGAGACTTGGGGTCCAGGGTTTTCATGAGGGTCAGTCACGCAGGCAGGGAGCACCCACGGACTGACCTTAGCTACTCAGCCTTCAGCCCCTCCAGAAAGCAAACCAGCACAGCACTGTCCAGGGCCCAGGTGATCACCACGAATCACACTGTTAGTGTAAGCTATGTAGCGTGGCTCGAGTTTCCAGGTGTGCAAAGACACTGCTATCAGGCAGGATCTTCCAAGGGCTCAGAGGTTACCTCCCCAGAGCAGCTAAGGGCCAGGCCTTGAGAACCTGGAGATGTGAGCACCCCCAACCTGCAGAGTAGACCCTTTCCTGCACACACCTGCACCTGGGCCCAGTTCTCCATTGGAAGGTGGACTCTGCCTCCCTGGGTCATGCCAGCAGAGGCCAGTGGCCAAAATGGGCAAGAAGAGCACTGGAAGCACAGCTGGGCTCGGCTCCACGGCCCCTTCCAGCAGAATCAGCACCAGATCCCAGCCCCAAAGACCCTCTCTTCCCCGAACAGGGACCTGAGGGGCTGATGTGTTCTCTTTGGTGGCCATAAAAATTGTCCTGCTGCGGCCATCAGAGGTGACCCTTATCCCTTCTACCTCCTGACTCTCCATGTGAGTGGGAAGGACCCTGACATGCTCCTCTCGCACGCCCACTGGTGACATCACTCCGCTGTATCACTTTCACACACGTCCCGTTTTCAGCTCTTCTGGAAGGTAGAAGTTCTCTACCAGTGTTACAGCCCCTAGTAATGTCCCCAAGAGCAGGCCCGGCTGTCTCTTTTTCCTATAGCTCTCTCGCTCAAGGAACCATGGACAATCCATAACAAAGGGTACTCACGTGGCACTACACAGTGTCATACCCAAAAGGACCTCTCCCCACAGAATTCCGAGGCCCAGTGCAAGTGCCTTAAGTCTTTGCAACCTCACGAGGAGTTTCTTCTCTACCTTGTCAACATCCTGGTGGATAGAGGGGGGGCGATCTCTTTCTTCCATCTTGGGGCTGTTTTCCCCCCCGCCAACTCCAAAGGCCACAGGGACCCCCGATCCCTGTACAAAGATATGCCAATACTGCCTGGGCCTGCCAGAGCTGCCACATAAGCAAATGAGCCCTCCACAGGGATGCAAGTAAAACAGGGTTATAATACCCCATGCCCAAAAGATGACATATGAGAAAAATTATGTCTACCGTTGGAGGCCTTATGAATAGAAATGAGGAGGATTACTATTCTTTTGCTGACAGAAACTTTTTCTCCACAATATGACTTGAAGTGTAAATAACCAGGGAGAAAGGAGATACTGTGATTCCCACTTATACTACCACACAAATAGATGACTGACAATAGAACCCTTGCATGGGGCTGTTTATGGCAGAGCTAAAGGCAGAAACAGCAGGCCTCACTGGTACCACGAGGGGCTGGGGGTGGGGAGGGGGTGGGAGGGCACAAAGGTCCAGCAGCTTTGTGGTTGGTTTGTCAGCAGCTCAGAAGCCCAGCCTCAGAGACAGGGCAGTCATGGCAGACGGTCCCATCAAGGGTGGGCCTGTTGACGGAGCCCCACCCCACACATCACCTAGACTGGGCTTCTGGGAGGGACGGGCCCACAGCCAGGGTGGCGGTAGGCTTTGGGGTCAAACCACAATCATGCTGGGCTGTCACACCAAGGATTCAGTCTCCAGAACCGAATCCACAGGCTGGGCTCCCAAACCGCTCTGCCCGCTGGCTCCCAGCCGGCCCCATCTCCTCTGAGAGTGACACCAGGCCTGGCAAACATTGTTCCTGGGCAGTCCCCAGCTCCCGCAATGAGACCTCATCTCAGTCCTCCTCTGAGGCCTGTCCATTCAGATGACACCTGCTCTCGGCTTCTACACTCTGGAATAAGCACTGAGAAGGGGGTGATCTGCTGCCTGCCTGGGGGAAGGCAGGGCTGGGGGACATGGGAGGGGAGAAGGACCAAGATAGGCAGGGTCAGCGGGCCTTGGCCTGGGCCCCACCTGTTCCAGCACACAGCATTCCAGGACAGGTCTGTTGAGGCCACACCTGTCCTCAGACTCCTCTCAAACCAAGGAGGAGAATAGTCTTCTGAAGCTGACACTTGAGTCACCTCAAGGCAGCTCTTGAGGTGGGGAGGAGGGAGGGGGAGGGCAGCTCTTCCCTCAGCCCCTACGGCAGACCCTCAGTCAAGCCCGAGCCTACTCCACTTTAATCCAGCACCCACATGCTTTCTGAGTCAATGCTCTGAGTAAACAACATCATAAAAATCAACTTTTGGTGTCTACTTGGTGCTGGGTTGACTTCTAGAGTGTGGTGTGATTTTCTATTCAGACTGACCTGGATGAGGGTCCCATTAAGCAAATTCCTTAACCTCTCTTAGCATCAGTTTCAACATCTTGAAATGGAAAAACAAACCTACCTTACTGCATTGGTGTGAAATGATATTATAAAGTACCAGACACAGTGTTCAGCACAGACACAGTTTCCTTATCTTCCTTTATCAATCCACAAATTCTACTTTTCCTGTGCCAACCTGACTATAAGGGGCTACCCAACCAACCATTCATCCAGCCATTCACTGTTCCACCCATCTACCCATCCATCTACCTATCGATCTATTCATCCATCTACTCATCCATCTATTCATCCATCTACCCATCCATCCATGTATCTATATTACATCATTTTTTGAGCACCTTCTACGTACAAGCCACTGCAAGTTGTCCACAGAAGTAGATATAGTAATATACAACCTAGAAGCGAAAATTAAATATTAAGACCAAGATACAAATGACTTGGCAGAAAATGAAAAGTGTCTTAAGGGAGGTACAGAGAAACTGTTGGGAGATTAAACATTCCCAGACCTCTCTTCAAGCTCCAATAGAAGGCAATTGCCAGGATTACATCTGATTTCATAAAACAATTCCTTCTCTAATGGACACCACTAGGACATTTTTCTCCTCCTGCACAAGGAAGAAGCCTCAGAGTCTCATTTTCCTAACCTGGGCCCTGGCTTTGTCTCGGCTTTCAGTTTACTGTGTTCAGCTCTCAGTTGCTCCACTGAGGACAGTGTACAGAGTCCAGATTCCTTCCAAGATTTTAATTGGACCGTCCATGAGGGAATTTGAAACTACCAGGAGGTAAATGAGGAGATGATGGATACATTAAAGACAGCTGCCTCAGGCTAGGCATTCCCTACACAACAGCCTGCCAGAGAGTCCATTAAGTGAGGGCTTTGCAGCACCTGCAGCCAGCCTCCACCTCCTTAAAAACTTCTCCCTGCTAGACATTTCTCCAAAGAAGATATACAGACTGCCAACAAACACATGAAAGGATGCTCAACATCACTAATCATTAGAGAAATGCAAATCAAAACTACAATGAGGTATCACCTCACACCAGTCAGAATGGCCATCATCAAAACATCTAGAAACAAATGCTGGAGAGGGTGTGGAGAAAAGGGAACACTCTTGCACTGCTGGTGGGAATGTAAATTGATACAGCCACTATGGAGAACAGTATGGAGGTTCCTTAAACAACTACAAATAGAACTACCATATGACCCAGCAATCCCACTACTGGGCATATACCCTGAGAAAACCATAATTCAAAATGAGTCATGTACCAAAATGTTCATTGCAGCTCTATTTACAATAGCCAGGACATGGAAGCAACCTAAGTGTCCATCAACAGATGAATGGATAAAGAAGATGTGGCACATATATACAATGGAATATTACTCAGCCATAAAAAGAAACGAAACTGAGTTATTTGTAGTGAGGTGGATGGACCTAGAGTCTGTCATACAGAGTGAAGTAAGTCAGAAAGAGAAAAACAAATACCGTATGCTAACACATATATATGGAATCTAAGAAAAAAAAAAGGTCATGAAGAACCTAGGGGTAAGACGGGAATAAGGAGGCAGACCTGCTAGAGAATGGACTTGAGGATATGGGGAGGGGGAAGGGTAAGCTGTGACAAAGTGAGCGAGTGGCATGGACATATATACACTACCAAACATAAAATAGATAGCTAGTGGGAAGCAGCCGCATAGCACAGGGAGATCAGCTCGGTGCTTTGTGACCACCTAGAGGGGTGGGATGGGGAGGGTGGGAGGGAGGGAGACGCAAGAGGGAAGAGATATGGGAACATATGTGTATGTATAACTGATTCACTTTGTTGTAAAGCAGAAACTAACACACCATTGGAAAGCAATTATACTCCAATAAAGATGTAAAAAACAAACAAACAAACTTCTCCTCTCCACCTGAGTTCTGCCCAAACTTAAGTCAACCCCTGGAAGAATTAGGGGAAAAGTACCTCCCTACAGAAGTGCCTGATAAACAGCGTGGGGCAGCATTTCTCAGATGATAAAAGAGGAAAATCTTACAAATTTTGTTGCCACAGTGAGAAACAAGGACCCATCAACATGATGAACGAAACACCCCATCATCTCCGCAGGCCACTACCCACCAGGAATTTGATCGCAAGATTCCAGCAGAGACATTGCTGAGCAAATGCTGCCAAATGCGGCTAGTGGGGTTGTTCAGGGTTTTGCAGATTTAGAGACAGAAGACCCAGTTCTGCCACTTACCAGCCGTGTGAGTTTGGGCAAGGCCCTTCACCTCTCTGAATCTCCATTTACTAGCGGGTAAGTAGGAAAAGCACTCACCTCGCCTACATCAGCCGGCCGGCTTGCTTGCGAGGGAGCTCTCTCCGGGCGCCAGCTCACCGGGGCGGGAGGCATGGTGGGGACGGCCCTCCCATCTCTCGTGAGCTCAGTGACCTCGGGCAAGTAGCATCCCTTTCCTGAGCCTCCGCTTCCGTGTTTGTGTAGATTACAGGTTTGCGTGTGGATTTTAAATGAGACGCGTGGCGCACGCCAGGTGCTCATTGGTTTTTGTTCCCTTCCCCCGCCCCCCTTCCCCCCCACCCCCGTCTTTGCTGTCTACACTTAGCGGAGTCCCCTCAGCCTAGAACAGGAGGCACAGGGTTCCCCTGGATCCCGAATGCTGAGGCCAACCAAACACTCTCTGGTGCCCCCCTCCTTGACTAACACCTCTGAGGCCTTAGGATGACTTCCACTTGGAAACCAAGCCAGGCTCAGTAGCTTACGGCTCCTAGAAAATGATTTTCTGAAACCCTTTCTCCTTTCACTGCACCACCAGCCACCAGTTCATGCCCCAGTTCAGCATCCTTTACCAGACTTGAGAATCACTTTCATTCTTTGTGCCTCAGCACAAAGAGATCCCCTTCTCCTCAGAGGCCTTTGTGGTAATGAGAACCAGACGCCCCTCTGAGCAGATAAAGGCCAGACCAGGGCGACTGGTGGAGTGAGGCTGCAGTGTCGCCCCCTCAGCCACGAGCTGGCCACCCCCATGCAAGGCGCAGAGCTGCCACATCACTGTTCCTGTTCCTTCCGCTTTCTCCCCTTCCCCCTCCCCTGCCTCCCTCCAGCGGCCATGTTAGCGGCAGCTGACACTTATTGAGGGCTCGCCAGGAGCCAGACACGCTGTGCTCCGTTTTTCCCGAGTCATGTCTCTTCTGATCCTCGCAAGCCTCCAAAAAGAAGTGTGTGGACGTGTGCCCTTTTCTTCAGCCCAGCACCCCTTCTTCACTTCCTTGCATCATGGTACTGCCCCCCATTTCCTCTAAGAAGCCCCTCCCCCATGCTGCATGGTTCTGGGGGGCTGCCCTGGTAGCCTTTGCCTCATGTCAAGGTGATTGAAATCCTTCCTGGGACTTCACATGTGGACCCTGAAGAGAGAGGCCCTCTTTTCTCTGGATTGAGAGCTGTAAGGGTATGACCCTGTTGCTGTTTGCTGGTGGCCATGTCCTCCCCGTCACATGAAGGAACCTGAGGACGAGGCCAACACCCAGACAGGCAGGGATGAGGGAGGGAGGGAGACCAGCCTGCACTGCTCCAGTTTCCAGCAGCTCCAACCCCAGATGTCTCTTTTTGTATAAATTGGCATAGATTGGCTTTCTCTCACCTGAAAGCAAAAAAGTTCTGATTATTCGTAGATAGGTATATTAGATAAATTCTATTATTATCCTCAATTTACAGGTGTGGAAGATGAGGTTAAGGTTCTGAGGTCCAGAGGCAGAGCAAAGATTTTTGCATGAATATGTTTCATTCTAAATGAGTGCCCAATGTGGCCATACACTGGATGCTGTGCAAATACAACAGTGGAGAAAGGGTTGTTCTTCTCTTAGAAGTAACAGCCTAGGGAAGAGGTGTAGTCACAGTTACTGATATAACCCCACTTTATTCAAATCCACGTATGCAAAGCCATATTTACGGTCTGCATGATGCTGCAAAACAACTCACAGCAGAGTTGCCCGAAACAGTGGATGCCTGAATAATTCACAGAAGCATGAGTCTCTTATGTCTCTTTTGAAGCCCATTAGGAGTTGGCTGTCATGGGTTTTCACTCTGGCTCAGAACGAAATCTGTGCATGAATCATCCAGGGACCCTTTGGTCACCAGCAACAGAAACTGCACTCAAAGTAACTTAGCCAAAAGGGAATTGGTTGGCTTGGTGACTCGGAGCCCAGGGGTGGAGCTCCCCTCAGAAACCCCAGGGACCACAACATGGTCAGCCTGCTTTTGCACCTTTCCCCCACCAACATCTAAGAGATCTCCTCTCTCTGGATGTTGACTCCTGCTGCTGCTGGGCTCCATGTGATGGTGGCTGGGTGGGTGAGGGAAGATGAAGGGAGGGGAGGGGCATGCCCACAGACAGTTCTGGGTAAGCAACATCCCAAACCATCTTGGAGGAAGGAGAGCTTCTCATTCCCCAAATCTGTATAAACTCTAGTAGGAAGCTTGGCTCATTGGCCCACCTCTGTGGCCAGGAAAATGGGTCCTGTGACTGGCAGCCCCTTTTGAACTACATAGAGGGGCTTCACCAAGAAAGGTGAGGAGGGAGGGGATGGTGAACAGACAAAACATGACATCGCCTCACTGTCAAAGTGGATCAGAGTTTGTGGAAGGCTCAGTGGAGGACGTCCAGTCCAGCCTCCCCGCAACAACACCCTGCGATGGGGGCACACAGCTGCTTACCATCTCCATTCCTAGCAATTCCACTTCATACCACCTGTGTGGCCTCGGTTCCTTGGTTTCCTCATATCTAAATCCAGCGTTTGAACTTGGCAGAGTTGTCTGAAGACCCTCCCAGCGCTGATCATCCAAGGACTGTCACAGCGACAAGACATGAAGCCCTCCTGGGAAAGGGATCCCTGCCACAGCCTGAGCCCCGAACTGTGCAGGAGCTGGTGCTCAAGTAGCTAAAGCGGGGGGCTGGCCAAAGGCAGGGGAAAGGGCCAAAGCCAGGACCGGAGGCCAGCCCTCGCAGAGCAAAGATCAGGAAGCAGCTGGGCTTGGCATCACTGGAAGATCAAACTGCTTGTGGGTGAGGAAGAACTGGCGTCAGACTGTTGGAAGTGGTGAAGGTGCTCCAGGAACTCGGTCCTCAGTCTGCCTGGACTATTGGGGAGAATGTGGGGCCGGGATGGCAGGGATCTGGAAGCTCCAGGAGGGAACCAGAGAGGGTAAAAGCTACATGTATAGAGGAAGCAACTCAGCTTCAGACCAAGGAGGTTGGGCCTCTTCTTACTTGGCTGTTGTGCTGCCAGGGCCCAGGTGGGAAGTACAGAGAACATCTTCAAGCTAATGAGAGACCGAGTCCCCAGGGCTCCCAGGGGATGGTGACCTCTCTGAGTTGTCACCTGGGACCTCTGGTGACCACAGAATCTGGGAAGGAGTCACCATCGGACTAGCTCCAGGGGAGATTGTGATGCCTCCATGTCCCTCGCTAGGTAGACAGAATTGCCCACCAACCCCTGAGCCTCGGAGAAAGGGCTGCCTTTAAAACCTGTGAAGCCAGTTGAGAACAGGAGTCGACTTCACATAAGGAGGAACCAAGAGATAGATGTGGGTTGATTCCAAGTGGTCTGAGAGACAATATCATTAAGAGAGCCACAAAAATCTACTGAGAAAAGTCAGAAGAAAGCAGAAATGGCCTCAAAACACCCTTGGAGGTGACCTGCGGCCTCCGTCAGCAAGACTGTGGGAAGGAAGGAGTCTGGCCAGTGACTGTAGGTCCTGAACTGGCCACTCTGCCCTGGAGCCTGCCCGCCAGTGAGTGTCCTTGAAGCATGATGGCTTCCCCAAAGGCAAGATGGCATTTCCAGCGCTGCCCTTTAGAAAAAGGACACAACTCCTAGAAAAAGGAAACTATTCTTTCTTCCAGCTCATTTATTTTCTGGCTTGTCAGTTCTCACACCAAGGGGAAAACTGGGAGAGTAGGGGAGAGAAAAGGATCATCTTAGCAAGTATTACGGTCTCTGGAAAGTCTGCAAACAAGGTACAAGTAATTTCCACTTAGACCTGGTGCTCAAAAATCAGTTCAGAAAAAAAAAAAAAAAAAATCAGTTCAGGTTCATTATTTCCAACTAAGTTAATCAATCCCAAGAGGAGGGGAGGAGAGAAACAATTTCTGAATACATAAAAATTTATCATCCATTTCTCTTTTACTTAATGACCCTGTGTGAAGTGGCTCCACCTGGAACTCAGTGTCTGATTGAGAAGCTCTGTGGTCAGAGGTGCTGGAGGGCCAGGAGGCTCACCCTCCAGGACGGCTCTGCCACCAACCAGCCATGAGGTCATCGGCGCATCACCCGCCCTCTGCATCCTGTGGAGGGTGATCTTGTTCATCTGTGCCAATGTTCAAGTGCTCCGCTACCCTTCCCGACAGCACAGAGGGAGAAGTGTCTGCATGGGGCCACATTAGAGTCCCCGCTCCATGGTGTCAGTGACCCAAGTCCCCAGGGAGCTCATGCTCTGTGCACAAGTCTTTCCTAAGAAACTACTCCATGCCTGCTGTGCTGAGGTCCTGAGTTTTTAGTTTAGTTGGGTTCAGTGGAAACAGGATTACAGAACAGAGTGGAGTCCAAAGAAGCTATTATTTGGGAAAGAGAAGGAAAGAACAGAAGCCAAGACATGCTTTGAGAAAAAACAAATTAAATAATAGTAATAAATTAACATTTAGACAGGGTGGGGCTTTGAAGATGGTAGGCTGAAGAGGAAAGAAACATCAGCATCCCAAAGCACCAAATCCTTGCCGTTCCCAAAACACACTTTTCAAAATGAGTTTGGTCCAACTTTCCCCTATGAGGTAGGGAGGACAGCCAAGACTCCATTTCCTGGCTTTCTCTGTGTGGACACATGACTTGATTCTGGCCAAGAAGATGTAAGTGGAAGCAATGTGTACAATGTCCACGATTTCTTAAGGCTAGGAACAGCATCCTTACACATTCCTCCTTCCTGCTGCCTGAAATGTGGGTGCACTGGATGGAGCCCCAGCAGTCACCTTGGGCCATGAGGGGACCTCGGGAAGAGAAGCCAAGCACAGTAGAGACACAAGCTTGAAGAATCAGGGTCCCTGATGCTCATACAGCCACCTTACCTAGTCTTCCTCCCTCCAGATTTCTTTCACATGAAAGAAAAATAACTTCCACCCTCATCTACTCATGTCTGATGATCTTTGGCGAGTCGCTTATCTTCTCTACACCCCAGCTTCCTCATTTCTAAAATGAATAGTATTTACCTAACAGGTTGAGAATAAACTGGGTGCCAGACACATAGCTATTATTACATCTTATTGAAGCTACCATTTTTAACAGCTTTATTGATATATAAACTTACATACCAGTTTGCCTGTGTGAAGTATTCAACTCAGCATACTTATAGAGTTCTTCGATTATCACCATGATCTCATTTTAGAACATTTTTATCATCCCCTAAAGAAAGCCTGTACCATTATCAGTCGCTCCCCATTTCTGCCTCTGCCTCCCCAGCCCCAGGTACGTTTTGTTTTTAATAGTAAATTCTCTTTTGTCACAATTTTAAGGGTGCTTGAAGATATTCTGTAATATTAGATAGCCCTTGATTTAAGATAAGACAGTCATTTTCAATTTAATATTGATTTTACCAAAGCAATATAGTTTTAAAAGATCAAATTGGAGCATCATGAGGTTTATAATAAAAAATACCAGTCCCCCCTCTCAAAGCTGCCCTGCTCACTTTCAGCTCTCTTAGAATCCTCTAGCATTTATCTCCATATTTTTAACATGCTTATACTGCTATTTCTTTATTTTCCAATTTTAGACATTATCTTACAGAAAGAGTGGCAGATTTATTCTCTTACACCCTTCATCCCAAATATAGTTTGTTTGTTTGTTTTACTATTTTTCTTAAATCAGTTGTCGGTGTTTATCACTAAATGAGTAAAATTCGTAGTTAGGATAGGCAGTGTACTATCATGATACGGTTTTGATATTCCTGGAGTTAATAATCCCGCCCCCTTTCTTCTCAATCGCTCTTCCTTTGCAGCTATTATTAACTCACCCCCACGCTCCCCTCACTGCACTCAAACACGGCAGGTCCACTCGTCACATTTCTTCCTCGAGTCCATCCTTCTGGGGATTCCCGTCCTCGACCTGGTTGCTTTATGGACTTACTTCAAGCTACTATTTTTCAATCTTGAAAGTTACTTCAGTCATAGCCAATTCTGAAGGCAACAGCCCGCTTTATCTCATCCCCATTGCCCCTAAAACCTAGACTTAAGCTCACGGAGCTGAAAGAGGCTTGGAAGTGCTACTTTGGTCTGACCACCTTGCCTTTCTTTCCCTTCTCAGGTAACCAGACTCCCCCATTCTATTTGCTTGGAATTCATTGGACCTTTTTTCTCCATGTCTGATTCTAGTGAAAGGGCCACCAAAAGGGTTTCAGGGAAAAGCATTATCAATGAATATTTCTAGGCCTCAACGTACTTGTATGCTAAGATCACAGCTAAAAATAATAAAAAATAAAGCAGCAAAGTGCTCTGTTGCTGATTAGAGAATTACGAGCTGGATGACTGACATGGCACTTTGAGGAGAGCGGGTATCACCTCAGGGTGGCTCTTTGGATGCTGGCTTAGACTAACTGCAACCAAGGCTTAAGCCCTTTTATAGTACCTATGAAAAAAATCATTTGTTTTTAGGTTGGGGCATTCACCTTAACCCTACTATTCTCTGTACTCTGCACCTGCCTGGCCCTGAAGGTGTGGCATTTGAGAACTCTAAAAAGCCAACCCCCTTAAATTACAAAAGAGGGGAAATCCAAGGAGGGGCAGTTTCTAGTCACACAGCTAAGTGGCCAAGCAAGGGCTAATCCAACTCAAGCAGCCTTCCTGATGCGCCACATTGCCGCTCACTTTAACTCACCCATATCTTGACCTGTGCAGGCTTACTCAGCACTTTACTCACTAGGCACGAATTCAGAGCACAGCGGTGGAGAAAACCTCCGGGGTTATTCCCCACAGGCTGGATAAAACTTTCCTGGCTCAAGAGAGAACATACATAACCTCCAAGTTAAGTGATCCGAATATCTGAGTGTGCCAGATTCGGTGTCCTGCTCCAAACACTGTTGACATTTAATTCCATCTCCTCATTTTGCAAGCTTCTGGCTGACTGTCTCTATTCTCATTTAAACATAATCCTTTGTCCAAACGGTTCAGTGTAATCCCTTGGCCAGACAGATGTTGGCATTTGGTGACTGGTGAACTTCTGAAAGAATGCAGCTGCTGAGCTCCTGTTTCCTTTGGGGTATCAAGCCCCAGAGAGCAGCCATGTAGTTGCCACGAACCAGACGGGTGGCAGGGCCCCCGGTGGATGCTTCTTGCTGTGTCCACAGCCCCGAGAGAGAAGCCTTCCACGGGAGAACCAGCTTCCACAAGAGAACAGACATAGTACTTCTTAATGTCTGCACCACAGCTCCCGTCTTCCTTAACTCCTGTTGCACTGCCGACATCACTCATTCTGACACTAAATAATATTTAGAAAGATTAAATTTGTCACATGCGCATCTCAGATTCCTAACAATATTTTAAGCCTTTAAATGCAAAGAAAAAAGGTACGGATTTTGGAGACACACTGCTTGGGGTTCAGACCCCAGCTCTGGCACTTACTGGCTGGGTGCCCGGGGCCAGTTACTCAACCTCTGAGCCTCGACGTTCTCATCTGTGAAGCGCAGGTAATAGAAGTACCCACCTTTCAGTATTGCTGAAGAGGACGAGTCTTTTGAGGAGCCCAGCACAGCACCTTGCCATTTTCAGATATTCACAAAGTATTTAATGTTGCCAAATCGCGCATCTACTTTGTAATATTAAGGATTCAATGCGGAAAGTCATTTTCATGATGGATTTGGCTGAGCCAAACAATGTTTAGCAACAAAACATCACATTAGAATTGATAATAAACATGAAGTCCTGATCATTATGTGAAGAAAAAACTGATAAAACACATCTTGCTAGATGGGCAATGCACCATAAAATTTCAGATTAGTGGCTGAACTGAAAGTAGTTGCACTGCCTTAATTAGATTTAACTATACTTAATCTGGTTTTTAAAACGTATTAAGATTATTCATAAAATTAAACTGCTAATTATAACAGATAAGTGTCAACAAAATTCTAGGAAATAAATGCAACAGTAATATTGTGATAATACAGTTTAATCCCTATGGTCTCATTTACTGGTTGATTCTGAACACTGAGGAATTCACTGCCATTGTTCTTTTGCTAGAATAAGAAATTGTCCACTGACAGAATTATCCTTTCTTCTAAATTTAACAAGTTTAGGGAGTTTATAATTTTCTCTCTTTGAGGTGAAGCAAAGGCAGCAGCAGTCTGGTCTTCTATTTACCAAGTCTAGAAATAGGATGGGAATGGTCCAGTGAAGGCCACCCAGCATCCAGTATCATTCATGCCACTGCTGAGTTCCCCACATAGCTGGATGAAAGATGTGTGTGGGCACTTGTTTGGACAAACCACACGCCAAAGCAAAAATATGCTAACATACATTGAATTTGGATCATGTTCTGAATGTGGTCTGACACAGGAAACACTGTTGCTTCCAGGACCGTGGGAAAGCTGCTGTGTCAAAGGCAAGGCGAGGGCTCCCCATTTTCCTCCTCAAAGAACAGGAGGCATTGCTACCTGCAATGAGACAGTGTCTGCAAGGGACTACTTCCTCTGGATACCCTGGCTCTGTACCACAATGTTCACAGACACCTGAAAGCTGGCCAAATAGGTAAATTCTGGAGCAGAATAATAAGAGAAAGCAGTGGCTCTGTCTGTCAAGGGAAGCGGAGTGGGGAGAACATCAGGCAGGAAACTATTATTTTAAGTTGGGCTCCACTTCCAGTTTTAGTCAGAAAATATGTGCAGCATTCTGGGCACTTTCGTCATCTCTCCCGGCCACACCCTATCTCCTTATCCCAAACACACTGACCGACCCTAGGAAGGCAATAATAGAGATTTCCTTTGTATATGAAAATTCTCTTTACTCATTTGTTCTTCCCCATAAGCTGATTAACATGGTTTAATTTATTTCAGACCAGACACTGGTTTTCCTTCTGACTATTCTGCACACCAGCTTAATCAACAGAATATAACTAACAAGCTTAAAGAACCGCTCAGCACTGAATCAGCAGCTCATACCATATGCTGTGGGTAAAAACATACTTCCCAAAAAAGCTAAATGCAGAAAGACTAAGGATAGAAGATGCATTTAATACTCATGAAGTCTAACAGGATGTGCTTAGTATGTGGAACACTGAGATTTTACAGGGAAAAAGTTATTCTTTAAATATATCCTAAAACATCTTCCTTCTGTTCTAATTTTTACCCTCAAAAGAGTATTTTAAGGAAAAAAAATCTAACTACAAAAACAATTGCATCTTGGATGGATTCTTAGTGCTAACTTTTTTAAAATGCAAAAACGCCATGTATTTTCTCAGAAACGTGGTTATGTGGCCAACAGATTTCATGGTAACAGTATGGCTGAGTTCTAAATCTTGGATAATATTTATAGATTCGGCTTTATTCTGGTATTATCCAAGTTCGTGTTTGAGTGGAGAAGGAAAACCAAGCCACACTGCAATTAGAATTTTAAAATGCAACTGTCTTTTGACAGGTCAGAAATTAGTTTATCTTTTGCTTTACATCTACCATTCCAAAAGGAAGGAGGCCGGTTGCTTCATTAGCATATTCATGTAATAAGCACAGTTTAAGTCTGAAACATCTTAAACAACGGGTCTATTATGTTTTTTTCACTTTCAAAAACATCTTAGAACTAAACATTAAGTCTCTTTTAGAGAAATGAAAGCAGCCTGATTTATCAGAGCTTGAGAGACTACATGTTTTCTTAGAATCAACAGCTCCCCCCCCTCCATTTCTCGTAGCCCTAACAACTAAAACCATGGGCTGATCTCCATTTTATACATGCTTTTGTACAGCAATCTAAAAACACGCGCTCATAGCTAACCAGGGGATAAAATATTTCACTAGAATTTTAAAATTGCCTTTTAAATTATATAAAAAAGTCTTCCGCTTATAAGCAGCTACGTGATTTTGTTAAACCAATAAAAATGTCCACATTTAAATTTTTTCTCTGTTAAGTCTGCCTTCTACCCAAGCATTCGACAGGCAGAAAAGAAAAGCTGATGTATCTTACTCTAAATTATCAGTGATGAAAAACAGTGTGGTAAATCAAGATGAGCATTTTAAAGGGTTTACTGGCATTAAATTTTCATTTGTTCTCAAACCAAATTAAGCGCTTAACACATAATTGCAGAGTTTAGCAATAATCATAAAGCAAGCACCTGCATAACCACCACTCAGGTCAATAACCAGAATGCTGTAGCACCCCAGAAGTCCTCTAGAAGCCCCTCCCCATCAGCACCGCCACCACTCTCCCGACTTACATAGTCAAGTTCTTGCTTTTCTTTATCGTCTCACCCCCATGAATGCACCATAAAACAGTATTTTACCTATTCTTCAACTTCATATGATTGGGAGAAAAATGGTATTATTTGTTATCTGTCATTTCTTTTGCTTACTGTTTTTAAGATTCCATCTATGTTATTTTGTGTAGCTATAGTTTGGGTTGTTTCCAGTTTGGGTCTATCACAAATATTCTCGTATACCATCATCGTACAGTGTGTATACGTATCTCCACAGTATGCACCTAGGAGCAAAACTGCTGGGTCATGTCTGTTTTCAACTTTACGAGCTAATTATTCTCACCAGCAGTGTTGTGCCACATCAACAAATACCACCAATAGTTGGTATTGTCACATTTTAAAGGACTGTCAATCTGATGGGGAGGGCAGAGTCAGGAGGGTGTAACCCAGAATAGTTTTCATTTTCATTTTTCTGACTGGTGATTGAAGACCTTTTCATGTGTATGGATCATTTATATTTCTTCTCCGGTAAAGTGCCTGAACTTCTTTTAAAACAAGTTTTGTTGGAGAAAAGGGAACTCTTCCCTACACTGTTGGTGGGAATGTAAATTGGTACAACCATTAAGGAAAACAGTACGGAGATTCCTTAAAAAGCTAAAAATAGAGTTGCCATATGATCCAGCAATCCCACTCCTGGGCATATATCCAGAGAAAAATAATTCAAAAAGATACATGCACTCCAATGTTCATAGCAGCACTACTTACAAGTGCCAAGACATGGAAACAACCTAAATGTCCAACAACAGATGAATGGATAAAGGTGTTGTATATACAATGGAATACTACCTAACCATAAAAAAGAATGAAGTAATGTCATTTGCAGCAATATGGATGGACCTAGAGATTATCATACTAAGTGAAGTCAGAGAAAGACAAATATCATATATCACTTACATGTAAAATCTAAAATATGATACAAATGAAATTATTTACAAAACAGAAACAGACTCACAGACACAGAAAACAAACTTATGGTTACCAGAGGGGAAAGGGCATGGGGGAGGGGTAAATTAGGAGTTTGGGATTAGCAGTTACAGACTACTGTATATAAAATACACAAACAACAAGGCCCCTACTGTATAGCACAGGGAACTAAATTCAATATCCTGTAATAAACCATAATGGAAAAGAATATAAAACAGAATATATAAATATTCTGTTTGAGTGGAGATATATATATATATAAAAAACTCAATCACTTTGCTGTATACTAGAAACTAACACAACATTATAAATCAACTATACTTCAATAAAAATTTTAAAATTAAAAAATGTTTGAAATATAATTTACATTGTACAGTGCACCCATTTAAAGTGTATACTTCAATGGTTTTTAGGTATATTCACAGATATGTGCAACCATCACCAATTTTAGAACATTTTCATCTGAAAAAGAAACCCCATATCCTTTAGCTATCACCTCCCTAGCCATCCATGCCCTGCCTGCCAGCCCTATGCTAATCTACCTTGTTTCTATACCTTTTCCTATTCTGGACTTTCACAAGAACGGAATTATATATTACGTCGGCTCTTGTGCCTGGCTTCTTCACTAATGTTTCCAAGGCTCATCCTAGCTTTAGCATATATCAGTCCTTCGTTCCTTTTATGGCCAATTAATAGTTCATTGTATGTGGCTTCCCTGGTGGCACAGGGGTTAAGAATCCACCTGCCAATGCAGGGGACACGGGTTCAAGCCCTGGTCTGGGAAGATCCGACATGTTGTGGAGCAACTGAGCCCGGGTGCCGCAACTAAGGGGTCCTCGTGCCTAAGAGCCCGTGCTCTGCAACAAAAGAAGCCACTGCAATGAGAAGCCCGCCCACCACAACAGAGTAGCCCCCGCTCGCCGCAATTAGAGAAAGCCCGCGCACAGCAACGAAGACCCAACACAGCCAAAGTAAAAATTAATTTAAAAAATAATAATTCTGCTATAAACATTTGTGCATACGTTTCTGTGTAAACATGTTTCTCTTGGATATATATCTAGGAATGGAAATACTGGGTCATCTGGTAACTCATATGTTTAACTGAGGAAATGCCAGACTTTTCCAAAAGTGACTGCACCATTTTACGTTTTCATAGCAGTGTAGGAGAGTTCCAATTCCTCCATATCCTCAATACTGGTTTATCTGATTTGGTTTTAGTATCCTAATGGGTGTGAAGTAGTAGCTCACTGTGGTTTTTATGTGCATTTCCCTGATAACATCTTGCATCTTTTCATTTGCCTATTTGCATATGCAAATTTTCCTTGGAAAATTATCTATTCAGATCCTTTGCCTTTTAACTGGGTTGTCTTTTTGTTAATGAGTTGTATTAAGAATCGTGTCTGTTTAGTGATTTTTATAGTTCTTTCTATATCATGGATATAAATTCTTTGATATTTTATGTGGTACCAATATGTTCTCCCATTATGGATCTACAGTTGACCCTTGACCAACACCGGTCTGAACTCTGTGGGTCCATTTATACTTGGATTTTTTTCAATACATACTGCAATACTACATGATCCACATTTGTTTTGAATCTATAGATGCAGAACTGTGTATATGAAGAGACTGTAAAGTTATATGTGGATTTTCGACTGTGCAGGGGGTCAGTGCCCCAGACCACTCGCTGTTCAAGGGTCAACCGTACTCTTAGAACTTTGTGATGCCTTTTTATGAAAATAAGTTCCTAATTTCAATATTGCTAAGTGTGTCAAACTTTATGAATGGTGTTTGTGACTTAAGAACTATCCTTCCCAAAACCAACTTCATATTTCCTATATTTTTATAGTCGTAAAAATATTTCTCTATTTTATTTTCTACAGAACTACAAACACTAAAACCTTGGTAGTGTTGCTTTGTACATTTAGGTAAAAAATTCACTGGAGTTGATTTTTCGTATAGAAAAATATGGATATGGAATAGGGATCCAATCTCATTTTGTTCCTATATGAATACCCTATCATCCCATCACCATTTATTAAAAAGGCTATCCTTTTCCTCCCATGTTCAGCAGGACCAGCCACTATACTCTTAACCTCTCCATCTCCCTGTAAAATAAAAGTAGACTAAATCAGGGCTTCCCTGGTGGCGTAGTGGTTGAGAGTCCGCCTGCCGATGCAGGGGACACAGGTTCGTGCCCCGGTCCGGGAAGATCCCACATGCTGCGGAGCGGCTGGGCCCGTGAGCCATGGCTGCTGAGCCTGCACGTCAGAGCCTGTGCTCCGCAACGGGAGAGGCCACAACAGTGAGAGGCCCGCGTACCGCAAAAAAAAAAAAAAAAAAAAAAGGTAGACTAAATCAGCATTCTCAATCTGAAAGATTTTGTTAAAACCCAGATTTCTAAATCTCATCACAAACTTGGGGTGGGAGAATGGCAGATGGGCTGGAGGATTACACTAGGACCCTGGATTTATAGTAAGTTCCTTGGCTAACGCATATGCAGCCAACCTGGCTCGTGCCAACAGATGGACACTGTGGGGAATCACTGGAAATGGGTTCCATGCTTCCTTCTAGCTTTAAGACCCCTTACTTTTTTACAAAGTCTCTGGGCTACTTGTTTCTTCCACACCATTCGGGAATATGTGTAAAAGTCTTATCACAAAGAAATACAACACATATCAAATTCTAAAAACTACATGATTTTATTTGTAAAATTCAACATATTGCCTACTATTGCCCATGTCCATTTAAGTATTCCTCAGTTACAGCTCTCATTTTTCAAAATAAAGATCTTTGAAAATATACTCAGGTAGAGCAAGGTATACTAAGTATTTTATTAACTTGATATCCCATGGACATCAATTGCTAACACTATGGAAAAAGGGTTAATATAAAACAGTACAAAAGCATTACAGACAACAGCTTATCAATACTATCTTCATTCCATTAGTGGAATTTACTCATGTAGTTACCTTTATTCTTGAAATTATTTCATTTACAAAACAATTATTCTTTGCTATCACTTCAGCTTTCAGCTGTTTTAACTTCATTATGATGTTTTCTTCTGACATTTCAGTAAAGGGCACTTGCTTCACCTTGGATAAAAACTCTTGAATAATTTTTTCACCTTGCTGAAAAACATGTGAACGTTTCATTAGTCTTTAAAATGACTTTTCTAAAAGTCACATTAAATAGTAATGAATTGTCCCATTATAATTTCAATCTAAACACTCCACCCAATATTTAAACAACATTCTTTAAGTTTTAAGTGTGCACCATCTAGAATTTATAGCAAAGACCTTAGTTGACTGTATTTCTTCATAGCAAGTCATTAAAAGGATATTTATAAATATATTTTCAGCTGCTAATGCCAAAGAAACTGAATATTTTAGTAGTTCCCAAATCCCTCAGCTTTTATAACTGATATATAAACTTAACCTTCTGGGGGAAAAAGAACTCAAGGTTTACAAACACTATAAGGTATAAACAGTCACTGAAAATTTAATACTCATACACACATGAGATGTTTCTTCTTTGTTTATTTTACTGCCTAGTTATTGCCATTCTAAAGAACGTGGTTATTGCTTGCTATGTGACCCGTGGGCTAATTCCTTAACACACATTCCTCATCCGTAAAATGGGGACAATAATATTACCAACCACACAGGGCTGTTGTGAGAATTAAAGAGTTAAAGCATGCAAAGTGCTAAGAACAGTGCCTGACAAAGGATATAATGTTTATTACTGCATGTGAAGCTGAACTGAAAAGTCTGCTTTTTACCAGGGAGCCAGTTAGTAATATGTACCTTAGAGGTGAAAGGTAGATAATCCAAATGATAAGATAGAGAAGAAACACATCTCTATTAAATAACAAGTGCCTCTTTTTCCCAAAAAAATAAAATCTAGATTGAGTAACATCGATAATTCTGTTATATGTCTCCCTTAGCTTAAAATTTTTAAAAAATTCATTGTAATTAATATTATCAATGGTATATGACTTCTATTCTAATTGGGAATCATTTACATAAAGGAGCCTACCTAATCCTGGATCATGGATAGCTGTGGGGCTGATACCAAGACCGTTTCATATCCAGGATGGCAACCTTCCCTAGTTAAAACTAATAACAAGTTATAATACATATCTCCTGCTTGTATAGGTACAACAGATAAAACCTTATCTTTTAAGCCCCAAAATCATACACATCATCTATTATTGTAACATCATCTATCCTTCAAGTAAGAACAACAAAAAATTCACCAGGTAAAAGCTAACAATGTGGGCTTCTCTGGTGGCACAGTGGTTGAGAGTCCACCTGATGATGCAGGGGACACGGGTTGCTGCCCTGGTCTGGGAAGATCCCACATGCCGCAGAGCGGCTAGGCCCGTGAGCCATGGCCACTGAGCCTGCGCTCCGCAATGGGAGAGGCCACAACAGTGAGAGGCCTGCGTACAACAAAAAAAAAAAAAAAAAAAAAAAAAAAAAGCTAACAATGTGACAAGAGGTTGTCACAATGCATAATCACAGTAAGTGCTGCCAGGACCTAGATGTAAATTAAGATTCTTTTATTTTCATTATTACAAGAAACTAATAATCCTTTAATTTTTAAAAAATCCACTGGGCATATGCTTATACCTTTCTGTGTGAACATCTAAATTTCACCCACCACTCAGAAGGCCTAACTTAAGATCCACTGCTCCCACAAGAACTGAAACATCCTGCCCACAGAGAGCTTTCCTGAGTAAACATTTGTCATAATTCTCTATGACATGCTCACTATTACTACCTCCCCAACTAGTTTCTAAACAACTGGAGGGAAGGAACTGTGTTCATTTCTTCATCATCTTAGCTAAGCACTGAGTAAATATGTGATTTAACTGAACTCGATCTATTTGTTTACAAGTAATCAAAGATATGTGCATGGACCTCTATAACTCCTTTGAATTATGTATTTTAACCTATACTAATATTCCTATCCTCCTACTTTTGAAATCTGGTACTTGAAATGCTATCTTTCAATTGTACAGATGTGTGCAGTGGTGAAACCAAAATGATACAGACGGATTCTTTACAGTGCAAAGAAATGTAAGTGGAAACCAATAATGAATGTTCAATAAGTAAACAATAGAATCATACAGGAAAAAAACAACTACAAAAATAATTTGACAAACCTCTCTTTCCAGATAGCACCTCTTTGCGGCTGGTTCCATTTCATCATATTCCTGTGGTTTCCCAATATTCTGAAATTCCTCTAGTTCCAGGGCTTTTTGTTTAGCACACTCTATTACATGCCTGGGGAAATTAGCAAGCTCGGCAACATGAATCCCAAAACTCTGATCACAGACACCTGTAAGAAATTTGAGGCACGTGAGGGACAGGGTAGGAAGAGACAGCAATTTATGCAAATGGAACTTACTTTCTCACTTTGTCATTAGGAAACTTAACTTTGTATTATTTCAAATACATTAGCCAAATGTTTCAGAGTAACTTAAGGAAATTTTAATTAAGCCTCCAGTGAAAAGTGGTTATGACTTGGCACACAGTGCTATATTTTATCCTCGACAAATGTAGTAGGAAAAATAAAAATAGCAGAGAAAAGCCTTGACAGATAGTCCTCAAAAGCCTAGACAAATATCTGAATCGGAAGAAAAATTAATCAACACAGTATCTCTGAGGTTTTCTCATTTCATAAGGGAGGAACTAAAGTACTGTGGGGAAAAAAAAGATAAATGTAAAGTGTCACTAATTAGAAGGAGTATTTAGTTCAAAATGTATTTCAAATGACAATGAAATTTTTGACCCAAATCTAGTCTAGTAAATTTTTAGACTAGGTATGTTAACTTCACCCACATTTGCAGAAAATAAACTGACTTAAGACATTCCTTCTAAATGTTAAATACCAGTGATGCTCACAGTGTTATCATGGAGCTCCCATTTTTGCCTCAACCGTAAATTTTCCTTTAGCCTAGTTATATATCCCATGCATTCTGGAGCTGGATATTCCGCACAGCTTAGAGAAACAAAAATAAAATAGAAGCAAGTGCTTGATAAACATCCACAGTGAAGGAGGAACCTGTTCCTATCGACTCCTAATTTCACCTGGTCTTTTTTAATACTTTGAACCCATTTCTTTTTTCTTTCTTTTTTTTTTTTTTTTGTGGTATGCGGGCCTCTCACTGTTGTGGCCTCTCCCATTGTGGAGCACAGGCTCCGGACACGCAGGCTCAGCGGCCATGACTCACGGGCCCAGCCGCTCCGCGGCATGTGGGATCCTCCCGGACCAGGGCACGAACCCGTGTCCCCCGCATCGGCAGGCGGACTCCCAACCACTGTGCCACCAGGGAAGCCCTGAACCCATTTCTTTCTCACACAAAACACCTTTTAAAAGCAAAACCTCAACTTCATGCTAAATGCCATGTCCAACCAAGAGTATCTATATTCTCTATCAACAACAATGCAAACAGTAACTCAGAAGGATTCCTAAGAAGCATAAGCAACAAAGAATCAAAAATAATCTCATTTATCTGCAACCAACTGATGCAGAAAAATGCATTCATGGAAAATCAGAGAGCCATCTGAAAAAGCTATTCTGATGACTGGTGAAATGTTAAAGCAATAAAAACTTTACAGTATGTTAATCTCATCAACGCAGTCATCTGATTAGCTGCCAGGTCCACTAATGACAAACTTTTCTCAAAGGATGAAATGCCAACAAATAAGTCATTCCTTACCTGATAACTACTAACAATTTCAAGGTTTCTGGAGACCCCAGCTTTAAATGAACCTGTTACATAACACATTCTTAAAAATATAATCAGATGATTATGACAGTTTATTGAACAGTAACAGCTAGAGCCTCAGAACTTCAAAGCTTATTGTTACTATCAAGTAGCTAATTTGACAAGAAAACATGCTGCCATGGGAGGTAGAACAAAACCCCTGTGACGATGTTCAAAAGTGCAGATCATTCTTTCTGTGACCTTTTTAAAATGAGTGGTTCTACCATGACACATAGAAATATAGATAACACACCACGTCCCTGTCCCCAGTCTGTAAATTAAGAGGTAAATGTGTTCTGTAAAAACATCAATAATTCATCCTAATGCAGAATAAGGCAATTACTAATGATTCCAAGGATAGGAACACCAAATTTACAGTACACCAGTGGTATGCACTCACCTTTCTTCACCTGATAAAGCATAGTTAAGGTCTCTTCAGTAGTTAGTGCTGTGACATGTAGATTATTAACAGTTGGTATCTGATTGGCCAAGGCAGTAAGTTCATGAAAATGGGTTGCAAACATGCAAAAAGCACGGATCCTTGTTGCAATGTACTCTGATATAGCCCACGCTAACCCAAATCCGTCATAGGTAGAGGTTCCTCTTCCCAATTCATCTATGATTATTAAAGAATCTTTGGTTGCAGACCTGAAACACGTAATTATATGAAAATTTCCCATGATATAGCATGTGGTAATGCAAACAACAAAATTAAGGCAATACAATGGGAAAGATGTGCCACAAATGTAACAGATTAATTATCTTAATATATACAAAAATTCAATGAGGTCAATGAAAAGCACTAAAACTTCAGTAAGAAAATGGGCATGGACATGAACAAACAACTAACATAAGAGGAAACAAATGGTGAATAAATATTTTTTAAATTACCAATCTCATTAGCTGTAATCTAAAAATTTCCAAATAAAGCAGCTATCATTCATTTCTTAACAATCAAATCAGTCAAGATTAAAAAAAATAATTCCACAAGAAGATGGGACAGGGTGTGGTGACACGAACACTCGCATACACGGCTGGTGGTCACGTGAATCTGTGTGCCTGCCACAGCCCTACCAGCACCAGATATTAGCATTTTATTTTCTCTTTAACCAAATGAAAGGAGGGGAACTTTTTTTTAATTAGAGAATTTGACAGTTCTTCATATGCTTATTGGTCATTTCTTTCCTTCTCCATGAAATGCCACTGACACCTTTTGCTTATTTCTTTAATTTTTTAAGTTATGCATATTAACTTATTGACTAATTACTGAACATTTGTATTGCTTCTATAATTCCCCACAAACAATAATCAAAGCATAATTTATTAAGGATCTACTATATGCAAAGTACTTTAGAAGACTCCAAGAAATAGAAGGCATAGCCTCCCTGTCTTCAAAGAAGCTCCTAAAAATGAAATAAAGACAAGAGATTTCATAAACTCTAAAATTAAAAGCTAATAAATTACAGGCATGTCAAAGAGTTTGAAGAAACACCCATGACCTTAGGCACACGTGACAAGGAAAGTCATCAGAGAAGTAGAATTTCTGTCATTACGGGCCTGTAAAGAATAGAAAGGACTTGGGTAAACAGCAGGGAAGGACCATTCCGGGTAGTGTGAACAGCGTAAGCAAAAGCATGGCAGTGGGGAGATTCATAAGGTGAACAACTACCAGAAACCTTAAGAAGACAACATTAAAAATCAAAGAAGCTTTCCACAACTATCGCCAGTCACCCTTTTAAAATAATATAAAGTGCATAAAGCTCACAGGAAAACTATTAAACTAGATAAAAGATCACAGATGTTTTATAGATGAACCTGCAAATTTACTTTTCAAAGGACAGAGACATCCATTTCCATTTTCAGGAGACTGGGAAATGAACTCACCTGAGAATAGAAGCAGTTTCTAACATTTCAGCCATGAATGTGGAGACTCCTTTCAACTGACTGTCACCAGCCCCTACCCGGGCCAAGATACAGTCCACAATGGACACTTCTGCTGACTCACATGGCACAAAACACCCAATCTGGGCCATGAGAACTACCACCCCAGTCTGGCGAATATATGTTGATTTACCTCCCATGTTGGGACCTACAAAACATGATATCAACAAGCAAGATTATTAACTTATTTTTGCAACTAATAAATTGAATATTACTCCTAAATTGCACATCGGTGACTAATTACCTAGGTCATGTGATATGACATACAAGAAGCAGACCACAGGCTGCCCAAAGGCATGAACAGAGTTCCTGCCTTATACTAGTCCCTGAAACAATGCTATTTTCTCTTCAGACAAGCCTATGCTGTCCCCTTCTTCAAGAGGACCCATGAAAAATATATCTTACCTATAATTTGACTATGGTCTAGAAAGAACATACAGACCACTTCCCCACAGCTCACAAAGCTGCCTGCAGGATAATTTTATGACATTCAGAAAACAGTACAGGCCTAACTGATTAATTAACTAAACACTATAATTCATTAATAAATGCATCTATCAGAGAATGAATCAGTATGATCAAGTCCTTCAAATCAAGTAAATTCCACACTAAAACCCAAAGACATGACCCTACTTTTGGAAAATGTGCAATTTACCAACTAATGGTGTTAGATTATATGAACAACTTGAAAATCCATTTGGGGAAATAAAATACAATCACTGACTGTTTCCCAAACACATTTGCCCAAAGACTCCTATCACCCCTGCACCCTAACACTTTTATTTTCTAGAATCTCGTTAAGATCTCTCAAAACCCTTTAGTTTGAGACAAGCTACCTTAGTCTATATACAAGTCTACTTTTTTCGAGTTTCACATGAATATAGTATCATGTCTTTTAAAGAATTGCTACCCTAAGCTGAGGTCATTCCAGCACCTAATTCTGTTTGACTTTCAATGACCTCACTATTGAAAGGTTTGGCCCAAAGGTAAGCTTGGAGGATGAAGAGATGTTCATTTTTAAATGCACTGAACCCCTGGAACAGAGGTTTCATTCTGTTCACATATATTCATTCATTCATTCATTCATATATTATTAATATACTACTAACTAGAATGAACAACGTTCTTTTTCTATCATCAAGGACTAGGATTTTCTTCATCAACTTAAAATATATTTCCACTCCAACATAATAAATGGGAAACATTACCCACAAAAAGCCCATAAACTAGGTTTTTTTACCAGTAATGATGTGGAACACCTGTTTATCTTTTTCAAAGTGAACATCATTAGGAATAAATGCAACTTCATCTTGAACTTCAACACAAGCATGTCTGGATGCTTTCAGTATAATTCTCCCTTGTCCTTTCTCCAAAATGACCGGCCGTACATATGGAACAGGTGCTCCATTGGACACGTGAGCAAAGCTGACAACAGCATCTAGCTGAGCTAACACATCATTTAGTGTCTGCATCGGTTCTACATAGCCTATATAAAAACAGAAAAGGTACACAGGAATATTGGATAAGAAAAAATACATATAAGCAGCTGTAAGAATAAATTCAACCCTCCTCCATTTGGGAATTCAAAAACCATTTCCTAATTTATATAATTTTTAAAAACTAACCGAGGTTTGCCATAACTAAACATGAAAGGAACACCTAAAACTTAACATGAGGTTAAAATGTGTTGTCACATTTTCCCTTACTATGAACAGATTTCAAAAATAGAGTATGATGCCCTCCCTTACCAAGATCCATTAAAATATAAAAGTGCATAGATGCTTGGACTTCCCTGGTGGTGCAGTGGTTAAGAAACGGCCTGCCAATGCTGGGACACCGTTCAATCCCTGGTCCAGGAAGATCCCACATGCCGCAGAGCAACTAAGCCCATGTTCCACAACTACCAAAGGCGGCGTGCCTAGAGCCCGTGCTCCGCAACAAGAGAAGCCACCACAACGAGAAGGCTGCACACTGCAACGAAGAGTAGCCCCCAGCTCACGGCAACTAGAGAAACCCACACGCAGCAAAAGTTAACATCACCAATGATACGGCAAAAGACATCATGTGCCCCTTAATATGAATCCACAGACAACAGTAACGTCTGCGTATTCCAGACAAAACTGTATCACCTGAAAACAATCATGAGGAAACATCAGACAAACTCAAACTGAGAAATGTTCTACAAAATAAATGGCCTGTTCTCAAAAAAAAAAAAAAAAAAATGTGCATAGCTCCTTATATAAGGAAATGAGGTAGAGGTTAAAAAAAAAAAACTAACAAGAAAAAGCTTCTATGGAAAAGCTTTCATGATATATTGATAAGGTAAGAAAAGCAGGGTGCAGTGATATGTGAGGCACAATTCTAAATTTTAACAGTCTGAAACCAGGATGGCATTTCACAATTATCCTAAGAAACGTGCAAACACTAGGTAATAAGATATAATGTGACTGTCAAGATTGTTACTTGAGGTTTTTCTCCCATGCAGTTAAATTTTAGCATAAATTTAGTTCCATAACTGTTTCTTAAAACACTTTCAACAAGATTCCACTCTGCTAGAGCAGTAAAACTAAAAGCTATTAAACAGTCCCTGACACATGCTAGGCAAAGCATGATTAGGCAATAAATATGGTCAAAATTTTCAGAATAGATTCTAAAATTTTAATAGGTCGGAGGGGCTGGTATAACAGACACATGGCTCACACAGAACTATCACATGGACATCAATGTGTCAAAAGCTTCAAAAGACAATCAAGAGAACACTGTTTAGTTTTAGAAAAATACAACATTATGAGTTTAATCAAATGGCAGAAAATCTGACTAATCTCTGATTCCCTTGTTCCCCATAAAAGTGATAAAATATTTTTTGAAAATAAAAATTAACTTATGAATTTAAACCACTTTTAAATTTATTCCTGTTTTACCTAACATATTAAAAAGGGGGAGGAGGGGGAGAGTTTATCATACTACCCTACCATATAGCAATAGGAACCTGTGAGAATTACTTAAATATTAGTGGAGTACTTACATAATTACTTTAACTCATAAAATTTCTAACATACCAACAAGAATAGGTTTATAATAAAAGAAAACCAAAAGCCTCTTAATCAAGAGTCTATATTTGGTATCTCACAACACCTGGCTCTTCACAGCATCACCTTTTCTGGTTTAAGAGCAAGATAAATTACAAAAATGATCTATTACATTTTTAATAAAGATAGTTTATAATGTGTATATTAGACCAAGAAGAGGTTTCATTTAAATTCAAGGTGAATCCAAATACAAAACCTTCAATTTAAATGTTAAAATCTAGCAGCTTTAACCTACTAGGTATTTAATGAATATTAGTTAATATTATTTTGGGTTTGAATATATGTAGTGTTTTTTAGGGTCCTTACAAATGCAATCTAGGCTAGGAACATAATTCAACTAGAAGATTACCATGCTACAGCAATCTGATACCACCAAGCAAAAATGTAATCTTTACAAATCTCATTCATCTCAACACAAATATATAAAGTATACTAAAATCCTTTAAAAGTTTTATGTTTCTTTCTGATTTACTATAAAAATTCATAATAGTAAAACAATTTACAGAATTATACATGTTTATACTTTTTAAATGACTTGCTACCCCTAAATAATCCAGCACACATAACCTGAGAACAAGGACATCTTCCTACTTAATCACTATGCACACCCAAGAAATGTGACACCAATATCATATTATCTCATATTAAACTTTGCCAATTTGTCCCAATACTGTCCTTTATAGCTAGTCCCCAATTCCAACCCCTAGTACTAGATCCAATCAAGGATCATCCTCTGCCTTTGACTGTTCTGTCACTTTAAGTATCCTTTAATCTGGAACAGAACCTGCCCATTCCTTCTTTGCTTCCATGACACTGACATTTTTAAAGAGTGCAGGCCTTAAAAAGTATGTGCCACAATCTAAATTTATCCAATTTTTTTTCTTCTTGTTACTATTCAGGTTAAACATTTTTTTTTCTTTTTTCTTTTTTCTGCGGTACGCGGGCCTCTCACTGTTGTGGCCTCTCCCGTTGCAGAGCACAGGCTCCAGACGCGCAGGCTCAGCGGCCATGGCTCACGGGCCCAGCCGCTCCGCGGCATGTGGGATCTTCCCGGACCGGGCACGAACCCATGTCCCCTGCATCGGCAGGCGGACTCTCAACCACTGCACCACCGGGGAAGCCCCAGGTTAAACATTTTTTTTCAAGACTACTACAGGTATACCTTGGAGATATTGCAGGTTCAGTTCCAGACCACCGCAATAAAGGGAATATCACAATAAAGCAACACACAAATGTTCTGGTTCCACAGTGCACATAAAAGTTACATTTACACTATACTGTAGTCTATAAGCAATAACAAAAAAAGTATATACCTTAAATTAAAAAATACTTTATTGCTAAAAAATGCTAACCATCATTTGACAAGGTAGGGTTGCCACAAACCTTCAACATTTAATGTATTGGTTCTATTAAATTTACCTGAAGAAATATTGACAATTTCTTTAACAATGGCATCCTGGGCTTCCTCATATTCGGTTTTATTTTTGGTATACTCTTCATTGAGAGAAGTCAATTTACTGCAAATCAAGATAATGGTATTATTAAAAATATTAAAACATCTACTGGAGATAATGTGCACTATATAAAATATATCCAGAGTATTATCCTATAAAGCATCAAAACAATTAAAATCGAAATATCAGTAGAAGATGGGCAACTCATTAGGGGTGGATGTGGCTAGAATTCAGTGTATTAACATTTATGCTGTTTGGAATGGCCCAATGGCACCAATAGTATTCTTGCTATAACAATTATTCCCTTGAGTAAAATTCTGGTCTGTGACCTTTTCTAAAATATTTAAATGGAACCTAAAAAATAAAACAAATGAATGTATACAGCAAAACAGAAACAGACACAGATATAGAAAACAAACTAGTGGTTACCAGTGGGGAGAGGGGGAAATTAGGGATATAGGATTAAGAGATAGAAACTACTATGTATAAAATAGATAAGGCAACAAGGATATATTGTACAGCACAGGGAATTATAGCCATTATCTCATAATAACTTTTAATGGAGTATAAACTATAAAAATACTGAATCACTATGCTGTATTCCTGAAACTAATATAATATTGTAAATCAGCTATACTTCGATTAAAAAATAAATAACACACACCTCCACACACAGTTTCTCTCATTACTGTAGGAAACGGTCTTTGATACTGAAAGTTGTCGAAGTAAGGTAAATGTTTTGAAAACAATCTTACTGAGCAATTTGAAGAGTAAATGAAAATTAAAGGTTGAAATAAAAATTGCTGAAGATGAGAATAGAGAAAAAATATTCACTGGTATCAAAGGAAGGGAATGAAATTAAAAACAAAAAGACAAGATGAGGGGGTCACAGAGGATACAAGAAAGAGGGGGAAGTACTTATCAGAAGGAGGGCGGTATTAGTCAATCAAGGCAATAACTGTGAACATGATGGAACCAGCGAATGCCATAACATGCATATACAGCTTGAGAACAGTACATTGGCACAAAAAGACTATGAAACAGGCAACTGGAAAGAATTAAAGGAAGAAAAGAAGCAAAGACATTATAAAAGTGAGACTGCTGTGTGACGGGGAGAGCTGACAGAGAGAAAAGAAGAGGTGGGCAGGAATCAGATTGTACGGGTTATAGTAAAGATTTAAAATTTTTCTGGATGACAGACACTGGAGGTTTTTAAGAAGGACAATTATATGATCTCAGAGTCAGATCCACAGCAAGCAATCTGTTGACAACAAGCAATGAATGAATGAACGAATGAATTTTTCACAACTTTTGGAACCACTGTGGTCAGTTCAACCTCTATATATATTTTGGCTTAGGTAAGACTGAACTTTTGAGGTGTTATAATCATCTTCCAGTCACCCATTGGTTAATTATAACATATATAAATTTCTTGAATCAGGGATATAGTGTGATTGAGAAAAGCAACTAATAAATTTGGCAACAGAAGATCCAGGTTAGAGTATCTATTGTTACTAGCTGTCCAATCCTGGGGAACTGGAGTTTCAGTTTCTCCATCTAAAAAGTGAGAGAACTTTAACGTGTCCTGTTTATCTCAGAGAGCTGTTATGAGAAACAAACTAAACAGACCGACTGTTTTCATTACTAGGTTGTCTGAACACCTAGAATAATGTCTACATGTAACAGACACTCAAAACACTTACTAAATAAATGGAAAGAGGATCATATATACAAAAGTTAGCTGTAAATACTAAGAATATTCAGGAGGGTGGGAGTAAGGCTGGCCATAAGTTCTAGAACATTACAGAAGAGAAAGGATAAATGCCCTCACTCTACTAGTCACAGAAGATTTATTTTTAAATAATTCTTTTTTCACCCATGAATAATCTGCCTCAGGAACTTCCTAACATCAGCAAGAGAAAACGCAGAAAAAAACTGGTAAGATTTTTTACAACATGGAACACATTTTTTTTTTTAAAAAAAAGCTGTAGTCTAATGAATGGCCTTATTAAGGCTGGTAGACATCTCCCTAAACTAAATGATACAACCAACTGATATACCAGAAGAATTTAATGATCAAGGATAACAAAGTTTTCTTAGAAAAAATAAATGTGAAAATAACTAACAGAGATATGAAGGGGAACTAACTGTAATAGATATGGAAACATAAAATAAATGTAATACAATGTATTTCATACTGATAAAAGGATGGTAAGAGACATACATGAAAGAATAATCTTAAAAATAGACCCAAAGTGCCATTTCAGTCAATGAGGAAAAAATGAATTACTTAACAAGTGGTGTTGGGATATCTGACCAACCTCTTGTAAGGGAAAAAAAGCTTCAATCTTATCTTATGCCTTATATTAACAATAAATACGGTAAAACTTCCTTACCATAGAACATTCACATTTCATCAGAGAATAGTTTCATGGGGCTAGTAAAGACTTAATTTAACATAGGCTTACAAACCTGTTCGTAAATTTAACACCATTCTTCTGGATATCTACTGTACTGAAATTTTTATTATTACGAAGGACTTTTTCTTCCTTGCATGTTACGCGAAAATAATATCCAAATTGTGTGTTGGAATCCAGTTTAATCTGTTTGCCAGGATCCAAGCCTTCATGATCAGGAAAAAAAAGAAAAAGTATGTCATAGATATCTACAGCCATTTTCAATGTAAGTGTTTAAAACACTTAAATCTAAATAGTGAAAAATACCCTTTTATTACATGACAGCATACTGGAAATTATTAATATTATCCAACTGGGAAAGATGCACATCCTACTTCACTTACTTCACTCAAAAAACTACATGAAAATACTTAAACCCCCTTATTAATGTTAGCTTCTGATGCGGAGGCCTTTCTAGGTAAACCCAACCAAGGCTGCAGAGCACCAGCAGTGGGTGGCACACACTGTTCTAAGATGCTGTGGGCATGAGGGTAGATAAGAAATGGTCACTGTCCTTGAGGAGTTCTGCTGAGGGTTCTTTAGTTAACCAAAGCATTTCTCTGGAACTAATATAGAGTATAATTAAAGAAAACAAATATACTTTCCAAACAAAAACTTGAGACTCTGACAATGAAGCCCTAGAAAAACTAGGACATATACTTCATGTTAAGTGTAGGAAGCTTCACAAAACAAGCAATGACCAATCAGCTAGACTTCATGCACCTAAGATTTTTGAGTTTTTATGTTTGTCCTGTCCTCATAATCTCATTCATCATTGTGATCTTTAGACCCCAAACCAGAAGAGAGAGATACTGTCTACAAATTTATTTGCTAAAGCATGACTATGGAATGTTAGAAGCAGCGAACAACTAAAGACAGACCTCACTTGACCAGAGAGGAAAGAGACATAGAGAGAACATGGAGAGAGCTATGAAATGAGGAGGGTAAATTTCAATATCCTTCAAGGCAAAGATTCTTAAATCTAGGATCTAGTTCATATAAGGACTCTCCAAGGAAACTATTTGTAAAAATTTTTATATATATTGGTATGGGCATATACAAGAGTACTGCTGCTCTGAGGGGTCTTCTACTATGCTAAGATTTATCTGTTCAACATACATGTGAGAGAGGCTCAGAACAAAGAGGTTTATAAATTCAGAGCAAAAGAGGACAAAACAGTGTAAGACTAATTAGTGAACCGATAATCCAGGGAATTTAAATCTAATAATTTTTTTTAAGTTGATATTAATGAAGTGCTTGGGAACCCCAAAGCCAAATCAATGAACTATTCCTAGTAGAATTAGGTTTACAGAGGAGGTAACATTTAAAACAGGTCTTATTTAAAAGACACAATGCAAGGGCATGTAGGGTGATTTGTCTGGCAGGAACGTGGGATTAGGGAAATTAGTAAGAGAAGAATCTGAAGGGGAGGCCAGGCTCCAGATGTAAAGAACCCTGTATGTAGACTTTATGGGACTGTAATTTTATTCAGTAGAAACAAGGAAGTGGCATGATCAATTGTGTCTTCTAGGAAAGCAATTCCGGCTCCAGTATGGATACTGTGTAGACAAAAGAATTATTCAAACTTCCAAGAACCCATTCTTACCTAGTTCTCTAGCTGCACTTATTAATGTTGACTGCATCTTCTTTTCTAAGTCATCCATTATTTCTCTTAATTCACTCAAGTTAGGATCAAATGAAGGTTTTACAAGGAATTCATGGTTTTCCACCTAGAGACAGAACGAAGAGTAGCTAAATTTTATCAATGATGGGTAAAGATGGAAGTCATGAAAGTATTTTGCTTAATTTAAAATTCACTAATGTTTTGAGTTAAGTGATTCACTATCCATAAGTTACTCAGTCACACTATAAGGAGTTTCTATATATTAACAGATATAAAGAGTTCTGTTTATTAGGAGCTTAGGTCTCTGGATATAAAAAATTATTCATATGAAACATAGTGCTGATGATAATTTTGTCCCTAACAGTATTCTTTATTTTTATTTATATTTTTCCCTAAGCAATATTTAAAGACTGTAACAGAATGTGTAGTTTTTGCCCAAATCAAGGATCCATCTTAGGAATCTCGAAAAGTTAGCTCTTGAAATCCCTTTTTGAAACAAAATGACTAAAACTTGAACAGACAAATTATGAAAGAATATTTTTTAAAAAGAATGAATCCTATCCTTATAGACATTAAGAACTATTGAAAAGACCTAATTTTATGTAAAAATATGAGTCAGTTTTCTAAAACAAGATTTTTAAAACTTCAGTAAGTGAGATTGATATAAATTCCTCCCAATCACTATTCACTTAATCAGAGCACACCTTCTTCACATACCAAAATTGAACACAACACCACAATAGGGAAATAAAATCACAATACAGAAAGCTAGCAAAAAAAAGAGAATAAAACGTTAATCAAATAACTTTCTCAATTTAAACCAACAAAAGATTTAATTATATAATACACTAAAATTTAAAATTTCAAATAAACCTAATTTTTTAAAAGGCAAAAGATTTGTCAAAATAGCTTTGCAAAATATAAAAATGTAAAGGTTGACATTTTCTTTTATAAAACGGCACTTGTTTGCATGTATGAGAAAAACATCAAGTCATTAAATGGGCAGGCATAAAAACACACAACTCACAGATGAGAAAATAAGTAGTAAACTAAAGCCACAGAAAACTGCTAAAGCTCCATAATAATAAAACACATGAATATTTAAGCAACCTTAAGATATTATTCTATAGCTTTTTTTTTTTTTTGCGGTACGCGGGCCTCTCACTGTTGTGGCCTCTCCCGCTGCAGAGCACAGGCTCCCGCTGCAGAGCACAGGCTCCGGACGCGCAGGCTCAGAGGCCACGGCTCATGGGCCCAGCCGCTCCGCGGCATGTGGGATCTTCCCAGACCGGGGCACGAACCCGTGTCCCCAGCATCGGCAGGCGGACTCTCAACCACTGTGCCACCAGGGAAGCCTATAGCTATTTTTTTTAAGGAAAAAGAAAAACCCTATCACCAAATACTAATGAGGCTATAGTGAAATTAGTATACTCATTCATTTCTGGTGGGAATCTAAGTTGTTATAACCTTTAAAAAAGAAAAAGCAATATGAGACAAGACTCAGAGATATTTGTTATACTCTGACATAGCAATTCTACTCCTGGGAATTCAATCTAAGGAAATAATGCAACAGAAGCAAACAACACAGGGATGAATAAAATCTCTACAGATTTATCTGTTACAACAAGACCTGGAAATAACAGAACATCACAATATTTGCACAATCATACATCACTAGAATATTATACAGTTATTTAAACAAACAATGAAGATGATCTAGAAACAAGGACCAAGACTTATGATAATCCAAGGAAAAAAATAATGCTACAATGGTGGATTGACAGTGTTACAGAACTGCCTTCTTCCAATGAAACTTAAAGAGAAGTGAGGCTGAGCCAGGCTTAGTTCCCATCCTCACTCCCACCTTCCAGAAATCCTCTGGTGAGTCAACAAAACCCTGAGAAATCTCACTAAGAATCCCAACCTGGAGAGTAGAAAGTTGAGGGGTGCCCTTACAGTTTCCTTCCGCAGATGGGGGAATACTATTCTGAAAATGCTGCTGGGAGACCCCAGTGAAGCAAGGGAAAGTGATGACTGAGCTCTAACTTAGTAAACACTCTTAGGTCACACACCAAATGGAGTATCCTTCATTAATGCCTTACTCCTCCCAAACAATGGATAAGAAAATATACCACCCAACTGAGTGTTCTAACCTAGAACTGAGGTATTCTAACAAACACAACATAATGACCTCTACGAGTTGTCTTTCAGATTATCACCCACCTAGCTCCAGAAACACACACACCCATTACACCAGACTACACAAAGGAAATGGAACAAAATAAACCCAGGCTTAGAACTCCAAAACGGGATAATGAAATCAAGAAGCAAGATAAAAAGAATAAGGAAGGGAAGTTAGATCCTAGCAATATCATTAAAATACAAATAAATACAACATAACAAAGAAGAGGAGAGATACTGTTGAATCAAATTACCTGTACTGACATAGTAGAAAAGACTTGATATAATCAGAGAGAATTCACATGAAAGAGATTAAAGTAATTAGAGAGGAGAAAGTAAGTATGGAAGATACTAGAAATCTTCAAAAACTCCACTATCCTAGAAATACTAGATAAAATATTATAAGCACTTTTTCAAATAAGTGTATAGTTGAGTTAGGGAAAACTATGTCTGAGCTCCTGCAAAATGGAGAGTCCCCAGCATAGAGCAAGGCTGGGGGACCATGTTAAAAACCTACCTCATGAGATATGGTAACAATTAGGGAAACGTGCCTCTATCAGCCTGGGCCCCTGGAAAAAGGAAGGCAGGGGCAGAATCTCCTCTCTGACAATGTGTGACTAAAAGCCAACCTTTACTATATATAAAATAGGTAACTAATAAGAACCTACTGTCTAGCACAGGAAACTCTACTCAGTACTCTGTAATGACCTATATGGGAAAAGAATCTAACAAAGAGTGGATATATGTATATGTATAACTGATTCACTTTGCTGTACAGCAGAAACTAACACAACACTGGATATCAACTATACTCCAATAAAAATTAATTTTAAATAAATAAATAAAAGCCTGCCTTCACTGGAGTTGGGATTTCAAATGTCTGCTGTATGTCTCAGCAGTGAAAAAGGCTGCTGGGTATGGCCATTTCTATTATCCCCTCCTTCTACAGTGACAGAACTGACAATTTTTCATGAGACACGTAGCTACTAAGAACAAAGACTACATTTTCCAGCTTTGCTTGCAGCTGGTGTGGGCATGTAACTAAATTCTGACCAACAGAATGTGAGCAGGAATGATGTGTACCATTTCCAGAATGTGTCCTCATCTTCCCCTTTAGTCCTCTCCCATTGGCTGGAATAAAGATAAGGTAGTAAGCCATCCTGGACCTTGAAGATGAAGGCAACACCCTAAGGATGCTAGAGAAGTAAAGGGGAGACAGGGTGCAGAGACAGTGGGGCTGCCCTGCCAGCCCTGTGCTGCTATGCCTACACTGTCGTGATAGAAAATGAAACCCCTATTCCTGTTTAAGCCACTGTTATCGATTTATTTGAGGTTTCTTTTTCAACAGCTAAATCTTTGCCCTAACAAATGTAGAAAGCTACAGGCTGAGAAATAAATGTGTTATTGGGTTAATTACATTTGTAGGGTATAAGGCAAAAGCAAATTTTATCTGAGAGGATATATGATTTGCACAGAAGGAACCCAGATAAATGAGAATTCATAATCTAAACATACATAACAGACAAGGAAACAAGCCACCACGAGTAAGAGAGTCAAAAAAAAAAAAAAAAAAAAAAAGGGGGAAAAACAAAAAAAAAAAAAAAAAAAAATTAAAAAGAAAAAAATTTTCGAGATGGAATATTAAGAATGGGAATGGAACACCTGAGCAAAGAACAAGCTACTACTTAAAAAAAAAAAAAAAAGACTAGGCAGACTTAGAAATGAACCAAACAACCTCTATAAATGAAAAATATAATCATTAAAAAAAAACAAAACCCGGGCTTCTCTGGTGGGGCAGTGGTTAAGAATCCGCCTGCCAATGTAGGGGATATGGGTTCGAGCCCTGGCCCAGGAACATGCCACGGAGCAACTAAGCCCATGGGCCACAACTACTGAGCCTGTGCTCTAGAGCCTGCACCACAACTACTGAGCCCACGTGCTGCAACTACTGAAGCCCACCCGCCTAGAGCCTGTGCTCTGCAACAAGAGAAGCCACCACAATGAGAAGCCTGTGCACCGCAACGAAGAGTAGCCCCTGCTCGCCACAACTAGAGAAAGTCCACGCGCAGCAACGAAGACCCGACATAGCCAAAAATAAATATAAATAAAATAAATTTATTTTAAAAAACCCAATGGGATTGTTAAACAACATATTAGAGCTGAAGAATGAGACCATCTGAAATAATCACAAAGAGAGCAGCACAGACACGTGGCAGAAAAAGAATGCAAAAGTCTGACACATGTCTAATCATAGCTTTAGAAAAAAAGAGTAAACACAATAGTCAAAGAGATAATGACTAATAATTTTCCAGAACTAATAAAAGACATGAATTCTCTGATTAAGAAAACACAGCAAATCCAAATAGGAAAAATAAAAAAGAAATCCACTTTTGGGCCCAGTGTAGTAAAAGGAACCAATATCTGGGATCAAAACTTGTCAACAATAATAGTGCAAGCCAGCAGACAATGCAACACAATCTTACAGGTACTAAGGAAAAGTAGCTGTCAATGTGGAATTGTACACTCAGATAAAATATCCTTCAAGAACAAGGGTGACACCAAGCAGGGGTTCGGGGGTGGGATGAATTGGGAGATTGGGATTGACATATATACACTAATATGTATAAAATAGATAGCTAATAAGAACCTGCTATATAGCACAGGGAATTCTACTTCACTCCACTGTACAGTAGAAACTAACACAACATTGTAAAAACAACTATACCCCAATAAAAAAAAGAACAAGGGTAAAATACAGACATTTTCCAACAAACAAAATCTGACTAACAGACTCCCCCCCCATCAATAAAGGAACTCCTAAAGAATATCCCGGAAGAAGAAATGAACAGCAAAGAAAATGGTAAGCAGATGGGCAAATCTTAACACTGACTATAGAGAAATCTAAGGGGTAAAAAAGATAGAACTAAAATATCAACCAGTAATGAAGAAATATAATCTGATCTAAGGTATTCTAAGGTCCTAGTATTCTGGGGGAGAAGTAAGAAGATGCTGACAACGTTTTTGACTTTGATGAGTTATGTATACACATTTTTTTTAAAAATTTGTGAAGAACTTCAAACCAGTGTGTGTGTGATAGGATAGAGGAGGAGCATAAGAGGGAAAATGGGAATTTTTAAAACCCAATCAACATAAAATTAAGAAAGAACAGGTAAGGGGAACCAGGAACGATAAGAATCACAAAATAATTCGGTAGAAATAAATCCAAATTGCCACTTTAAAAAAAGAGATTATCAAATTAAACTTTCTTTTTTTTTTTGGCTGCTATGGGTCTTCGTTGCTGCGTGCAGGCTTTCTCTAGTTGCGGCGAGCTGAGCCACTCTTCGATGCAGTACACAGGCTTCTCACTGCGCTGGCTTCTCTTGTTGCAGAGCACAGGATCCAGGCACGCGGGCTTCAGCAGTTGTAGCTCATGGGCCTAGTTGCTCCACGGCATGTGGGATCTTCCCACACCAGGGATTAAACCCACCGCCAGGCAGATTCTTAACCAATGCACCACCAGAGAAGTCCCTATCAAATTAAATTTTTTTTAATTTTTTAAAAATTTATTTATTTTATTTATTTATTTTTGGCTGTGTTGGGTCTTTGTTGCTGCCACGGGCCCCCTCCAGTTGCAGCGAGTGGGGGCTACTCCTTGCTGAGGTGCACAGGCATCTCACCACGGTGGCCCCTCTTGTTGCGGCATGCGGGCTTCAGTAGTTGTGGCACACGGGCTCAGTAGTTGTGGCTCGTGGGCTCTAGAGTGCAGGCTCAGCAGTCATGGCACACGGGCTTAGTTGCTCCACGGCACGTGGGATCCTCCCAGACCAGGGCTCGAACCCATGTCCCCCGCACTGGCAGGCAGATTCTCAACCACTGTGCCACCAGGGAAGCCCTCAAATAAAATTTTAAAATAAATAAAATCCAGCTGTAAGTTTTTACCTAAACCAAAAAAACTCACGAAGGATGGGAAAAGATATACCATGTAAAAAACAAAAAAGAAGGACTCTGGCACTGCTTTCTTATGATCAGACAAAATAAATCTGAGGCAAAAAGCATTACATAATAATAGCATTACTATTATTTAAATATCCCTAAGAATGATAAAGGTTCAATTGCCCACACACACACACACAAAATGACAGCTCTGTGCCTTGAAAACATATGAAGCAAAAATGTACTGAATTTATGAAGACATCCACATTTCTCTCAGTAACTCAGCAGATTAAAATTAGCAAGTATCCAGACAATGTGAACAAAACAACTAAAGCTTTATCTAATGGACATATAGAGAACTCTGCAACCAAAATTAGGGAGCACTCATAATCCACACACACATGGAGAAGTTTTATGAAACTGACACACACCAAGCTTGGAAATTTAAAAACTTACTTCTAAACAAAAACTTACTTCTAAACAAATGACAAACCAAAGAACAAATAAATGATAATGGAATAAAGGACTTAAAACTAAGTAAGAAATTGTACCTCTCAAAACGTATAGGATTCAGTCAGCTAAAACAACACAATGAAAGGAAAGTATAATCTTAAGTGCTTACTAAAAAAGAAAAGGCTGGAAAAGTAGTGAACGCTCAACTAAAGAGGCTGAAAAGAGACCAAATTTAGATGAAATATATATGTAAGAATGGAAATTAATGGGAAAAAAAAAACCCAAAGATACAAAAAAGGATTTTAAAGGTAGATTTAGACAAGTTGATTCTCTAAAAAACAGACAAACTATGGAAAGGAAGAAGTGTCAAGGAAGGCACAAACAAATTATATTAAAAATAAACAGGAAATCTATCTGCAAATACAGCAGTCCTTTTAAAAATAATAAGCAATCACTATGAACAACTTTTAGCAATTGGAAAACTCAGAAATATATATCTACTAGAAATATATTCAGAATATAAATAGAACACTTACAACTCAACAACAGAAAGACAACACAATTTAAAAATGAGCAGGGCTGCGCTGGTGGCGCAGTGGTTGAGAGTCCGCCTGCCGATGCAGGGCATGCGGGTTCGTGCCCGGGTCCGGGAGGATCCCACGTGCCTCGGAGCGGCTGGGCCCGTGAGCCATGGCCGCTGAGCCTGCACGTCCGGAGCCTGTGCTCCGCAACGGGAGGGGCCACAGCAGTGAGAGGCCCGCGTACCGCAAATAAATAAATAAATAAAAATTTTTAAAAAATGAGCAAAGGATCTGAAGAGACATTTCTCCAAAGATATAAAATGATCAACAGGTACTTCCCTGGTGGCACAGTAGTTAAGAATCCGCCTGCCAATGCAGGGGACACAGGGTCGAGCCCTGGTCTGGGAAGATCCCACATGCCGCAGAGCAACTTAGCCCGTGCGCCACAACTACTGAGCCTGCGCTGTAGAGCCTGCGAACCACAACTACTGAGCCCGCATGCTGCAACTACTGAAGCCCACACGCCTAGAGCCCATGCTCCACAACAAGAGAAGCCACAGCAATAAGAAGCCCATGCACCACAACGAAGAGTAGCCCCCCCTTACCGCAACTAGAGAAAACCCGTGCACAGCAACGGAAATCCAACGCAGCCAAAAATCAATCAATAAAATTTAAAAATAAAATAAAATGATCAACAAATACATGAAAAGATACTTATCATTAGACACCAGGGAAATGCAATTCAAAACCACAATCAAATACAACTTCATACCAACTAGGATGGCTATTAAAACAACAAAACAAAACAAACAAAAACCACAGAAAATAACAAGTATTAGCAAGAATGTGGAGAAACTGGAATCCTCATATATTGCTGGTGGGAATGATAAATGGTGCAGGGACTATGGAAAACAGTGTAGTGATTCCTCAAAAAGTTAAACATAAAATTACCATATGACTCAGCAATTTCACTCCTAGGTATATGCCTAAAAGAACGGAACAAATTACTTGTACATGACTGTTCAAAGCAGTACTATTCATAATAGCCAAAGAGTAGAAACAACCTTTAAGTCCATCAACAAGTGACTAGATAAACAAAATGTAGTATATACATATAATGGAATATTACTGAGTCATAAAAGAAGCCAGTCACAAAAGGTCACATATTGTATGATTCCATTTACAAAAAATGTCAAGAATTGTCAAGTCCATAGAGATGAAAAGTAATTAGTGGTTGCCAGCATCTAGGGAAATTGGGAAAAGTAAGTAACTGCTAATGGGTATGGGTTTTCTTTCGGTGGTAATGAAAATATTTTAGAACTAACTGGTAGTGGTTGCACAACAGTGTAAATGTACTAAATACCAATGAATAACACGCTTTAAATTGGTTAATTTTATGTAAATTCCCCTCCAAAAAATGTAATCATTGGAAAGAAAAAAAAAGAAAAAATATATTTATGGATAGAAAGACTCAATGCTGAGAGGGAGGAGATATGGGGATATATGTATACGTACAGCTGATCCACTTTGTTATAAAGCAGAAACTAACACACCATTGTAAAGCAATTATACTCCAATGAAGATGTTAAATTAATTAATTAACTAATTAATTTTAAAAAAGACTCAATGTTGTAATGATGTTGATTCTCCCCTAAGTTAATCATTAAATTAAATGCAATTTTAATCAAAATACTTAAGACAATATTATTTATAAAGTTTAGAAATAACCAATAGCACATATTAATGATATGATGAAAATATTAACATTAATGAAATGCATGAAAATTATAATAAACACCAATTTCAGGATAGCATGTAATTCTGTGGAGGGATGTATGCAAACAGGACTTTATAGTGTGCATACAAATGTTGATTATATTAGTATGACAAGTATTTTATAATCAAAATTTTAAACTTTTAAATACCTCAAAAAGGGGGAAAGTGGATGGAGAAATTAACAGGAGAAAGAATGTGGATAGAAAGAAGGGGAAAGGAAGGAAAAGGGGTGGGAAGAAAGAAGGAAAGAAAAAGAGGTCAAGGCCCAGAGGGGGCCAGACAGAGGAAAAGGGGAAGGTGAAAGTGGGGAAAGATAAAGGGGTGAAGGAAAGGGAACAGGAACGAAGAATTCTTCAGGCATCCAGGCAGAGCAGATTACCTGGAATGCGGGGATGGGGAGGCGGGTGGGAGGACAGGGCGGTAGTAAATCAAAGTGATAACAGACATTTCATTGACACTGAATGTCAGAAGATAGTGGTGCATCACCATTAAAGTTTAGGAAAGCTGTAACTATAATAATAAAGATTTGCTCGAGAATAAAGCTAAAAGACAGATATGCTTATCAAGCATGAAATAATTCAAGGACTATAATATCCATCAACCTTTCTTTTTAAAAAACCCATAACACCTGAAAAACAGATCTAGCCAAATAAAAGTGGAATCAAGCATTTTAAGGCCAGGAATGAAGAAGCCATGGTAAAAGGACATGGTAAGCACTGAATCCATTTACATATAAACATGAACATTAAACAGCCTGGAAATTGGAATTAAGGCTACAGACATGTTGTGCATATTTTAGCCCTGGCCAGTGTAAAAATATAACTATTAATAAATACCAAGAGGTATGAAGGGAGTTCTACAGAAGCACATACAAGAGTGGTTAACTGCTCAACTTTCAGAGCAGGTAATTAATACTCCAAAATTGAAATATGTCCTTCAAAGAAATCTCCAATCTCCTCATATTTTTCCTAATGTAAGTTTCTTTAACCTATGTTTTAGATTATTTTCCCTCTCTTATGGTAAAAAATTATTCATCTGAAGTTCAACAATTCCCATAATTTTTTTTTTCTGTTACACTGAAAACCATTAGGTTGGACCCTCTTAAAATTAGAAATTACGTCTATAGTATAAGCTCATTTCTCTATCTATGCATCTGTCTGTACATAACCATAAAAAGACCATTAGCTGTACCATTAGCTGTGTCTCAATGGAGGCACTACTAGGATTTTGAGTGGGACAATACTTTATTGTAAGGGACTAAAACACAAAATTTCAACATCTGTCCTCTAAACCTTCAATACTGCCCATACTTGAGAAAAGACTAAATGTTAGTTAACAGTTATTTCTGGGTGGTAGATGTGGAGGATATTTTTAACTACCATCTCTCTACCTTTCTGCATTGTGTGAATGCTATTTTATATAGGTATCAGTTTTACAAAAACAGTGTTTTGTTTTTTATAGGACAACAATAAGAAAAAATGCCAACATTTTGACAGTTAATTCTAGATGGAAGAATATGAATACTTCCGTGTTTTGTATTTCTTTTTCGTTTCCGAGTACAAAAACTTTAAAGTATTTATATTTAATTTAAAGTTATAGTTAATTTAAAGTTATAAAGTATCTTTATAACTTACATATACTTATACAATAATGATATAGTTGTATGAGGATTATTTAATTGTGGTTTTTTAAAAACTATTTCAATTTCTTCTGTCCCAGTATTTTCAATAAAAATTTATCTAAAGTCATTACTTTTCCAATAGTAGATGAATTATCAGTAATAAGTGTATGTAAAAACTAAGATTCAAAGATAAAATGGTCCAAATACATACAGAAAGGTTTAAAAATTTAATACATCTCACTGAATCACCCAATAAACAAATATTGTTTACATTTTTGTGAAAAATCATTGTTTTTTTTGAACCCTGTCTTGGGGTAGTTTTGCTCTACATTTACTTCAAAAATGGAAAACCCGGGGCTTCCCTGGTGGCGCAGTGGTTGAGAGTCCACCTACCGATGCAGGGGACACGGGTCCGTGCCCCGGTCCGGGAAGATCCCACATGCCGCGGAGCGGCTGGGCCCGTGAGCCATGGCCACTGAGCCTGAGCGTCCGGAGCCTGTGCTCCACAATGGGAGAGGCCACAGCAGTGAGAGGCCCGCGTACCACAAAAAAAAAACCAAAAAAAACCTTTCTATAAGATTTATGGAAAGCTGCCACAAAAAACACCCAACACATTTATATAAAAAGCTAAGCCTAGGAAAAAACAAAAATTAACCCAACCACTCATATAAATGACTGCTCCTCTCATCACATGAATTCTTAAGTGCACAGGTAGAAAATATGAAATCATACATGAAATGATTGATATCCTCTTGAGGTTTTCTCAAAGTGGTTCTGAGTCACGTAACTGAAATACCTAAATTCACTACAAATATCTACAATGACAGTGAAGGTTTGAATTCACCTCATAACCTGAGCTAAGTTTAAAAGTTTGTAACTGAGAATAAAGACAGAATCTTAGGAGACACTCCTGGTGGTCTTACAACAGTTATTTCCCTCCTTCTCCCTTCCCAGTAGTGCTCTTATTTTGTGTATCTCCAACTAGAGAAATAACCTACCCCTTGTATCTTAGGCCAAACATCCCATTCTATTTCTCTGGCCACAATCATTGCTTAAATAGTCCCATCAAGGCAAACTTCAGGACTCTTTCTTGGAATATGGCATGAACTGCTACTGGTAGGTAGCCATCCTAGAGCCAAAAGAGGAACCAGCCTTAGGTCAAAATTTAAATCATAAAAAAATAGAAGAGATCAAGAAATTAGGTCCTTTGGATGGCCTCACAGAGCTGCTGAATAAAGCGACTCTAAATAAAGCCTACCGTATCTCTAGACTTAGAATTTCATGAGCCAAGGTATATTGAGAGTTTAGATTACCTGCAAAAATAAAGAGTCCTAACTGATATTAAGTTTAACCACAAATAATCTACTCAGAAAATTTTAAAAAAGCAAACCCATAACTCACATCTTACTGGCACAGTACTTAATGTTGAAGGGGTCCACAACATGTCACTGTGGCATAAAAATTATATTGAGATGAAAGCATGAGAGTAGACTTTGTTTCTGAACTCTCTTATCTCCCTAAAAGCAGAGCCTCCCCAAAGAACTCAATTGTCGTTAAGTCCTTTCCCAGGGAGATTCACAACCAGGGAAGTCAAAACTATCATATCTTCCATCTGTTCTCCAAAGAGCTCATTTATCTTTCCTAAAAGCCATTTGTTTTACAGTAAGTGCCTTTTCTCCCACTCCCCTTCCCCTAATATTCCCAAATTCTAACAGCTTCCTTGAGTCACATTTTTCTGTGAACTCCAAGTCTGTTCTCTTGCTAAATTTTTTTTTTTTTTGGTCAGTTTAATTACCAGTCCCCCAAACAATGAACCTAAGAAAGGACAGGAAAAGTTTTCTTCCCCTACAAAGTTAACTACTTAATATTCTACTTTCAGATTTAAAAACTGGGGCTTGTCGTATCTAAAGTGACAGCAATGAAATGAGGACAAATGACCTCTTCTTTTGCAGTCTATATCCAACCAATTATTGCACTGCTTACCTTCGCAATCCACTCTTCCCAGACATTTATAAAATCTTATAACGCTCTAATCCCATAGCGTCATTCAAGAGTGAACACTGACTACTATTTTACAGTCACAGCAAATTCTAGTTTAACAGATATGTGTCAAGTATTTCAGAGCAAAGTAAAAATCCTTAACCCACAATAAGGATAATACAATGGAGCTGAAGAAAGCACACCAGGCTGTTAACATTGTTCATCTGAAAAGAGGGAAGGAGAAAAATCAAGGACGGTCATTTTTGACTCTGTATTTCTTTCCATCATTTTGTTTCACTTGTTCTAATACTATATGTTCCATTTATAAGTAGAAATGCACTAAATAAAGAAAAACAGTTTAAAAATTTATATCCTGGTATTTTAAATCTCTTTCTGGAAAACTACCCACAAGCACACTAACCTACAAGTAAATGAAAAAGACTGCCCTATCACTGACAAAATATTACCAGAAAAGAAGCATTTATACCTACACACACACAGACGACACACACACACAAACACACGCACTCACACACATTCATGTGCTTCTAAAATCCAAAGATTTTAAACATCTGGATACTGCTGCCCCCTTCTTCCCAACAGGTGAGGATGTGGCCTTACCTGTGACTGGGCAGAGTTGGATATTTGTAAACATTCCTTTAAATGAAAGCAAGTAAATGTGTAGCTCTTGATGGTCAACAAAAACTCTGACTAAAATCGAGGTGGGAAAGCAAGAACTGAACTTTTCCATGTCATTACACCTATTTACACACTTGAAGGAACCCCGAGGCCAGGCAAAGCTCTGATGAAATGCTGCAGTTGATTTTGCCCTTTGTGGCCAGCTTTATTAGAAACTTCTAAGTTGCTATCTCCATGCCTTAATATTGTGGGTCTCAAACTTAATCATGTATCAGAATCACCTGGTGGGCTTGTTAAAACAGATTGCTGAGCTCCCAATGACCTAAAAGTTGGGCACCTAAAATCATTCCACTAACAGCAACATTACAGAGGAAACAAGAGCTAAAACACAAGTTTTCCTAAACAAAGGATGAATGATGCAAGTTTTCTGACTGTTTAACCTACAAGTAAATGGAAAAGATTGCCCTATCACTGACAAATTACCAGAAAAGAGCATTTATACACACACACACACACACACACACACACACACACACGTGTGCTTCTAATATCCAAAGAGCACAGAGTAAACGAGGTTTAATTTCTTTAAATCTGTTAATGATCCAGTAAAAACAAAATAAATCAACATCATATATGGCAAATGTTAACTCCACTTAATCCAGTTATCAAGAAGAATGCAAAGAATCTAACTATTCTTTAATAAGAATAATGTAAGCACATATTTCCTGCATGATTATATTTAACAGGAAAGTTAGTGTAAAAAATTTCAAAGTATTAGTATTTAGAGTCATGGTTAACTTTTTAGTATACAACCACTCAGGAGATACACCCATACTCTAACCTCCTCCCCCAAAGACCTTCTCTATGTGGAAAAAAAACAAGAGAAGCTGACTTCTCTTACGTTCTATGTTTACCTCTATACCTTTCCCTTTTCCAGTGACTATAACTTTCCTTCTTTCTTGGAATTAAAACAAAACTCAGCTTGCACATGTGAAATCTTTTATTTATGAAATTTCCTTTAACCAGGCCACTTATGCCCAACATTCACTTCCTCTGTTAATCTTTCTTAATTTTCGTCCACTGAAATGATTGTTATTAAAAAAAAGTTTAAAAACCTTTTCCCATCACTTAATCTTACATCCACTGTCTCAAAGGTGCCTTACAAAAGTGCCGAAATTAAATATAAAAAAGAGAAATCTGGAAAGTTTTCTGATGTGCCTTTGCTTTTCAAAACTATTCTGCCGCTTGTTTTAAAGAGTATATTGCATACCTGATCCATATCTAAAGTTGTTTCTATCATTTCCTGAAACTTGGAGAAATCAGAACGAAGATCAATAAGAGGAGTCACAAAAACTGCCAACAACAATGCCTGATGTTTTCCTAAAAGAAAGCAAAAAGTAAATAAATAAATAAATAGGTCCTATATTAAAAATACAAAACTACAAATCATGAAAATTTGCAATAATGAGCAGCCTTTGATCCCAAAAGCACAAACTGTGTAGCAGATCTCTGAAGTTACTACTCACTCAGGTATCTTAATTCAAATGTGTTTAGTACTTATATAGTAAGGGAGATGATCTGGCACTCAAAGTTTCCTACTAATAAAACACTGCCTGCCCTGCATGTCTGTTAATCGCCTTCAGAAGAGGTACTATAGATGCAGAAATGTGACATTAATTACAACCAAATGAATAGCGTTTCTTTTTAGATTTAATAACCCAAAGTTGAAGTCATTAAAATAAAATATCTAACTTACCTTATAAATCCCTAATTTCCATTAATAATACAGTGCTCCAATTAACAGAGGTTAAATCAAGCCACAAGTAAATGGAACTTCGCTTGATGCTGTTCAAGAGCACATGCTGGGGAATTATGTGAGGAGAAGTAAGTGAAGCAACAGGGTCTATAGTGTGAAAGGCATGAGTAGAGAGACCTGGAAGCCAATCCCTGCTCTGGTATCTATGGCTCTGTGATCTGGAGCCTCCTTTTCCTTGTCTATTACAATGGGAGTAATAACAACAGCTACCTAGAAGATGAATAAATAAGACAACTATGCTTAGTATATATACAGTAGTTGACACAACAGAAGCTCAGCAATAGTTACCACGCATTATTATTGGTTATAACACAAGGATTTTCTTCTGATCTCCAATAAATTCCCTTAGGAGAATGCTGCAAGTAATCTCTACCATACTGCATTTCACTCCAAAGCAACAATTCCCAACATTTTCCAGACGTATTGGTAGCTCTTGATTGAGAAAATGATGAAAACGTTATGATGGCAATCAGTAAAACTATTGAGAGAATTCATATTTTATTATTAATCACAACAGCATCTAGACATATTTAGAAAATAGTACATATGTGTGAAACATTAGACAGTCTATAAACAACTTTGCCCACATAATGTCTGTTGTGCTACAATGCCTGGTTCTTTATTCTGAATTAGCTCATATGCTATTGGTAAAGAGGGGAATGATGGCAGCAAAACATGGTGGTGGCACTGGTTCACGAATGATTTTTCCCCCAGCCCATTAATGTCTTGAAGAGATCAAGGGAAAGCTTTCACACAATTAAGAGTAAGCTTAGCAACATACAAAGACCTCAGAGTAGCTGGCTTAATGACCATTATACTTTCCACTATGTTAAGGTATGTGGAAAGGCTGAGTATAGATGAAGAGTACAAAAACATTTGCCACTGTTTAAAAAGAAATTTTTTATTCAACTGAATTCTATATACCCAGTTCAGATTTTTAACTTTGTTGAAACTGACATTTGAAGCAAATGCCCTCAAAGGGCATCTCGAAGGAGGAAATGAGCCCCAGACTTTAAAGCTGCAAAGTGTCACTTGATGCTGGCTACAAATGCAATGGAGATTTAAGCAGGCTATTGTTTTTATTAAAGGTTAATGCTTTTGTTATTAATCACTTAAAATTTTTCACATTTTGAGGTCTACCTTATCTCTATTTTTTTCTGTAAGTTCTGTTTTCTAGCACATGACTTCGAAGAAGGTAAGGTTTTCCAAGAAAACACAAGTAGTATTATTACAGAAGTACCTGTATAAACTTCAGAACATGTCCTCTAGCCCCTCACACCTTGCTGCAGCTCTTCTCAGAGTTAAAGTCCCTTCCTCTGCTCACTTGTTCCATATCCTGCAAAGCCTTCAATAGCATCTTGAATTCCTTCCCCTACTTGTAATTTGTACTGAGTCCCAGTTGGCAATTTCCAACTGGGTTTTTTTTTCCCCCAATTGGTTATGGTTTTAATTAAAAATAACAGCTCTATTGAGATATAAATCATATACCAAACAATTCTCCATTTTAAAGTGTATGATTCAATGGTTTTTAGTATATTCACAGATTTGTGCAACCATCACCACCATCAATTTTCAAACTCTGTCACTGCCCTCAAAAGAAACAAGGAGCCCTGTACCCATTAGCAGTAACTTACAATTTCCTTCCAACCTCCTGCCATTCCTCCAAGCCTAGGCAATCACTAATCCACCTTCTGAATCTATAAATTTGCCTATTCTGGTCTTTTCATATAAATGGATCACATTATACTGTGACGGCTTTTTTTCACTCAGCATAATGTTTTCAAGGTTCGTCCATGTTGTATCATGCATCAGTACTTCATTACTTTTGACTGAGGAACAATATTCCATTGTATGGATATGCCACATTTTATTTATTCATTCATCAATTGATGGGCACCATTGGGTTGTTGTTGTTTTTTTAAAAATCATTTTTGGTTTATTTCTAGTAACAAAATAACATACTTTTCAGTACGATTGTTTTCAATTACAGAAGTACAGAAACTAAAATAAAATCTTAATAACACTATTACCTAAAAATATGGAACGCTTCACGAATTTGCATGTCATCCTTGCGCAGGGGCCATGCTAATCTTCTCTGTATCGTTCCAATTTTAGTGTATGTGCTGCCAAAGCGAGCACCACCATTGGGTTTTGATAAACTCCATCTTCCACTAGTTACCACAACCTAAAAAGCCTTACATGATCTATCCCAGGGTCTTAAACAAAGGTCCATAGATCCTTGAATTCAAGGTAGTACATAAACAAAGAAGAGAAGTAAATCACATCTTCATTTTCTCTAACCTCTAACTGGAATCAAGCATTTTCTTCCATTGTTAATGTAAGTAATAAACCACTGTAGTATCATCAGTACTTGTGTCTTTGTCATCAATTAAAATTCCAGATATATTTTCATATCATATTATAGTTTTTTGGAGATAACTTTAACATTTAAACTCATTAGTTCAAAATTAAAGAAGTTCGAACTTCACTCAGATCATGTTATTTGATGCATTAATAAAAAGGACTTATTTCTCAAGAATTTCTTTTATATTTTGATAAGTGTATTTCAATATAATTGGCTTCCTATTTAACTCTATGTGTTTTATTTTACGCATTTGAAAACACTATTCTGACAAGTGGTTCACAGACTTTATTAGAAGCCAAAAGGGTCCACAGCATGAAAAATGTTAAGAACCTTGGATAGGCCTCACCTCTCTGGCCTCACCTCCTAACAAGCGCGCCCTTATTCTCTATCGCTATGCTTGACAACCCTAGCTTCCCTTCACTCCTTCAACAAGTCAAGCTATAGGTACTTATACTAGCTGGCCCCACTAGCCTCCCCTAGATCTTAACAGTGAGCTCTCTGTCATCATTTGAGATTCACCTGAGACAGCAATTCCATAGAGAGGCCATCCTTGACCACCATGTCCAGCATCTTCCTGGCCCAGTCAAGTCACTCTGTCACATCAAAATATTATGCTTTCTTTGTTGTACTTACTACTCTTTGAAATTCTTGCTCATTTATTTATCTCTCTCTACCCTTCCACTGTTACTGAACCTCCATAAGAAGAGGGACCTTATCTGTCATATCTACCATTGTAGTTCCCAGAACAATGCCTGGCACAAAGTAGGCAATGGATAACTCTATGCTGAATGAATGACATTATGAAGGGAGCAAGGGGCTTATGAAGCAACCAGTCACTGGTCATTAGTTCTGATACATGCAACAGTCACCTAGGAAAAATACAAAAGATCACACTGGGAAATAACTGTTAGCTGCTGCTGCTTTTTTTTTTTTTAATAATTTTTATTTTTTGGCCCTGGCATGCAGGATCTTAGCTCCCTGACCACGGATTGAACCTGCAGTGGAAGCACAGAGTCTTAACCACTGGACTGCTAAGGAAGTCCCTGTTAACTCCTTAAATGCATCAAAATGGGGAATATCTAAGCAATCAAATTCAATAATTTCACTAAGAACTCTAGATTCACTGTCAGCCCCTAAAGATTCATTTATAACTCGCTGAAGATTTCATTTTTGAGAATGCTGCTGAATATTCAATGGAGAAAAGACATTCTTCTTCAATAAACAGTGCTGGGAAGATTGGATATTCACATGTAAAAGAATGAAACTAGACCCTTATCTTGCACCACTTACAAAAAATTAACTTGAAATGGATTAAATACTTAAATTTGTTAAGACCTGAAAACATGAAACTCCTAGAAGAAAACATGGGAGAGAGACTTCCCTGGCGGTCCAGTAGTTAAGAATCCACCTTCCAATGCAGGCGACGTGGGTTCGATCCCTGGTGGGGGAACTACGATCCCACATGCCGCAGGGCAACTAAAGCCTGTGCACTCTAGAGCCCACGTGCCACAACAAAGAACCCTTGCACGGCAATGAAAGATCCCACATGCCACAGCGAAGGTGCTGCATGACACAACTAAGACCCAACACAGCCAATAAATAAATAAATAAATTTTTTTTTTAGAAAAAAGAAAACATGGGGGAGAAGCTCCTTGACATGGGTCTTGGCAATAATTTTTTGGATATAATACCCAAAGCACAAGTAATAAAATTAAAAATAAACGAGTGGGACTACATCAAACCAAAAAGCTTCTGCACAGCAAAAGAAACAATTAACAAAGTGAAAAGCCAACCTATGGAAGGGGAGAAAATATTTGCAAAACATTTATCTGATAAGGCACTAATATCCAAAATAGATAAAAAACTAACAACACAACTCAATAGCAAAAAACCCCCAATTAATCCAATTTAAAAATGGGCAAAAGATATGAATAGACATTTTTCTAAAGAAGATATATGAATGGCCAACAGGTACATGAAGAGATGCTCAACATTAGGGAAATGCAAATCAAAACCACAATGAGATAACACTTCATGCCTGTTAGAATGGTCATCATCAAAAAGACAAGAGAACAAATGCTGGTGAGGATGTAGAGAAAAGGGAACACTTGAGCACTCTTGGTGGGACTGTAAACTGGTACAGCCACTATGGAAAACTGTGTATGGAGGATCATCAAAAAATCAAAAATAGAACTGCCATATGATCCAGAAATTCCACTCCTGGGAATATAACCAAAGAAACCCAAAACACTAATCAGAAAAGGTATCTGCACCTCCCATGTTCATAGCAGCATTCTTTACAATAGCCAAGATATGGAAACAACCTAAGTATCCATCAATGGATAAAGGGATAAAGAAAATGTGGCATGTGCGCACACACACAGACACACACACAAAATGGAATATTATTCAGCCATTAAAAAAAAAAGGAAATACTGCCGTTTACAACAACATGAATGGACCTGGAGGGCATTATGCTAAGTGAAATAAGTCAGAGAAAGACAAACACTTTATTTTTTTTTAATATATTTATTTATTTATTTAATTTGGGCTGCATTGGGCCTTCATTGCTGCACGCGGGCTTTCTCTAGTTGCGGTGAGCAGGGGCTACTCTTTGTTGTGGTGTGCGGGCTTCTCATTGCAGTGGCTTCTCTTGTTGCAGAGCACGGGCTCTAGGCGTGTGGGCTTCAGTGGTTGTGGCCCCGGGCTCAGTAGTTGTGGCTTGCGGGCTCTAGGGCGCAGGCTCAGTAGTTGTGGTGCTTGGGCTTAGCTGCTCCACAGCATGTGGGATCTTCCTGCACCAGGGCTCAAACCCGTGTCCCCTGCACTGGCAGGCGGATTCTTAACCACTGCACCACCAGGGAACTCCAGAAAGACAAATACTTTATGATCTCACTTATACATGAAATCTTAAAACAACAACAACAACAAAAACAACTCATAGTTAAAGGGATCAGATTTGTGGCTGGGAGGGGAGGGGGATTGGAGGAAGGTGGTCAAAAGCTGCAAACTTCTAGTTACAAGATGAATAAGCACTGAGGATATAATGTACAGCATGACGACTACAGTTAACACTGCTGTATGATACGTATGAAAACTGTTAAGAGAGTAAGTAAATCCTCAGAATTCTCATCACAAGGAAAAATTTTAAAAGAATGCTGTTATGTGCCTCAGAAACTGCTGCAATGTTTAGGTCAATAAGCATAAGTACTTACAATTCTGTAACAACCCAAAGCATAATTTAATCACTATCAAACATTTCATCATCATTTACTATGATAAAAATTATAACAAATTTCAGGATAACCTGAAAGCCCATAAGTCTATCAAGAGTAAGTGGTTCAGGGACTTCCCTGGTGGTCCAGTGGTTAAGAATCCGCCTTCCAATGCAGGGGACGCAGGTTTGATCCCTGGTCAGGGAACTAGGATCCCACATGCTGTGGGGTAACTGAGCACATGAGCCACAACTACTGAGCTCATGCGCCGCAACTACTGATCCCGCACGCCACAACTACAGAGAAGCCCACGCACCGCAAGGAAATATCCCGCATGCCGCAACGAAGAATCCGCGTGCAGCAACTAAGACCCGATGCAGCCAAAAATAAATAAATAAATAAATATTTAAATACTAAAAAAAAAAAAGGTAAGTGGTTCATTAAATATACTCCTGGAATGATGCCCTGGCCAGCTTTAAATCTAAGCCTTAACTGGTGTATTAACACCAGTTTGGGGACTTGTTTTCTCCATCTTGCCTATGTTCATGCTACTTAATCATCGATTGAGAGAAATACTATGGAGACTATCCTTAGTGAATTTAGAAAGGCTAATTTTCAGGGGAATTCCCTGGCGGTCCAGTGGTTAGGACTCAACGCTTTCACTCCTGGGGCCCGGGTTCAATCCCTGGTCAGGGAACTAGGAGCCCGCAAACCGCATGGCTACTTGTCAAGTGGCAAAAACACCAATGAAAACCACTTTGGCATGTGCACTGCCCCAAAATAAAATGTTGCACTTTCTTGATATACCACTTTAGAATTCTCCTTTTATGACATCTATCAAAATTATATTTTTGTGTGACAGTCATTGTCTAACGTCTGTTTCCCTCACATGCTATAAGGGCAGAGACTGTTTTGGGGTCCTATCACAGCCTCAGCAGCTAGCAGTGTCAGGAACACAGTGAGTACTCCAAGTGTATGCTAAACCTTCTCGCTGTTTCTGCTTCTCCCTTATCTGCCCTAACAACCTCTGGGTACCAGTCCTTTGTTATGATGTAAGCAATGAATTAATCAATTTTTGCTAACATACCTTTATTAGTATAGACACTAAAGTAAAATAAAGAACACCGTAAGCTTTCAGGACCTCTTAAATAACAATGGTAAGACAAAGCATCTTGAACCCCTAGCACAACCATTCATCACTAAGTACTTTCCCATTCTTTTACTGCTTTTCAGTTTCCTTTCTGACACATTCTCTCTCCTACACTAAGTGGTATTTTCTCATTCTCCCAAAAGAAGTTTCTGAAGGCCTATTACATGTCAGCAGTTGGGCTGGAATACTTGTTCCCTGGGGACATACCGTACACTCAGGTGTCAGGGAGAGATGACACAGTCATTAAACTAATTACTAAGAAGGATGGCAAGTATAATGACAGGGAAATACAGGGTGCTTTGGAAACGCATAACTAGGACAGGAGTGTACTCAAATGTAGGTCTAACCAAAGAAATGACTTTGAAGGTGAAAATCTAAAGATGAAGACAACAAAGCCAGGTGAGACAGGAAGGGATAAATGTCTGATTCTAAAGGAACAGCACATACAAAGGCCAAAGAGTGTGCAGTATATTTGAGATCCGGAGAATGTTCAAGTTCACTTGAACAGATGCAAAAAACAAATGCAGTTTGTTCTTTCAAATTGCAGACTTTTCTCCATCATAAATTTAATAAATCTTAGCATTTTTCATTGAAAAATGTCAAAGTACACTGTATTGTTTCAGTTTTACATATTATTTCAGCTTATACAATTTATTATATAATTATTTCAGTTTTTATATATACCATGTATACATGTTGTTAAAACAGACAACAGGCCCCAAATGGAGTCGCTTATGCTAGGCCTCATGTCCCCAAATCGAGGCTTACCTTAATTACAGTTTCGGCTCTCCCAGAAATGGAATCTTAAACCAGCCAATCAGGAATCACCTGATCAGCACCAGTTAGGTAATACACCTGACAGACCCCTACAATACCCTAAAGGAAAGGAATCTTACAATAACCAACCTGCTTTTTATAACTTCCTTGTTTCAGCTCCCTTCTGCCTATGAAAGTCTTTCATTTTGTACAGCTCTAGAGAGCTCCTTTCTATCTCCTGGATGGGATGCTGCCCAATTCATGAACTGTTCAATAAAGCCAATAAGATCTTTAAAATTCACTCAGTTGAATTCTGTTTTTTAACACTGCATAGACACACCCATGGGTATGCACTAAGTCAAATGAAAATGTGTATCTTACTGTGAGACATGGTCAAAAAAGTCTGAGAAACATTGGCAATGAGTCCTAGGAGGGAAAGGATAGACAGACAGATAGGCAGAGGCAACAATTTATGAGGGGCCTGTCAAACCCCAAAACAGCCCTGTCTCTGCCCTTATAGCACGTGAGGAAAACAGACATTAGACAAGTAATCGCACAAAAATATAAGGCAGTGAAATATAAGGGCAGTAAATATATAAAGGCAGTGAAAAACCCCTGAAGGGTTAACAAGACATTTATATTTTTATTTATAAATATATTTACATATTGAGAAAAACAGCTGGCTGAAGCAAAGAGAAAGGATTAGAAAGAGCCAAGACAAGAGACAGTAAAAGCATTAGGAGGCTGACAGGTAAGAAATGCTATAGCCTGTAAGAAATGTCAGGTAAGAAATGCTATAGCCTGGACTAGGGTGCTGGCAGTGGGCTGGAAAGGTGTCCGAGGTGAAGAATATATATGATGCGATACCAACAGGACTTGGTGACTGAGTGAATGCAAAATGGGAGAGGCAACAGTTAAGGCTGATTCCCAAGGCTTAGACCACTGGGTAGATAATGGGGCCATTTACTGAGAGAGAGAACACCAAAAGCAGAGTTTAGAGGGAGGAATTCAGAGTAGACTTTGAAACATGTGTCCATATGAGAAATCCTCAGTCAGAATTCCCATTCAGTGATAATCAGGTAGTCCAACCAGCAGCGGTCCACTTTAGTCAGACCATGACTTCCCCAGCTCATCAGAATATCAGCCCGCCATTCTGCCTCATTATCTGTAAACTGACGGGCCCCTTCAGGCACGAGCTTGCAATGCCCGGTCTTATTCACCACAGGCAGACACCAACCACACCACAGGCCCCCAACTTCCCACCACGAGAAGACTTTCCCAGATCTGTGTCTGGCAAAATTGAGGTTGCTGGGTAAATTGGCTGTAATTGCACCTAAATTATTGATACTCACTGGTAAACGTCTTCTCTCTCAAATCATTTACATTTTATTTAATGTAACTGAGAAGTAACTGGAAACGGCTGGCAAAATAATTAAGAAAAAGACACTAAGATTTTCTAATCAAGTTAAATGAGCAAGTAACACTAAAATCAAAATGAACTATAGGAGAGTTCTGGGTAACAGATATGAGGTGCCTCCCTACATGTGTCCTCCAGACACTAACTCAGGTCCAAGGCCTACCACTAGTCACAAATCTGCTGAATCAGACTTTCCAAATAGAATATGACTGGAAAAACCAACCTAAAGTCTAAATTAATTATCAAGTTAGTATTAACATCCTTGTTCTAGTAAATATTTTGGTAAATGATAATAAAAAGACATGAGTTTCAATTAACAAAGATTTAAAAATTTATTCTATGCCCACGTTCCCTTGACTAATATAACGTAATTTCCTTAACTCCAACCTAGAAGTTTTATGAAGTACAATTAAATTTTATCTGACCCTTTAAACATATTTATGAAATGGATTTAAAAATTCATGTAAGTGGAAAAAAGGCTAGCAAGATGCTGCTAATGAAAGTTTACAGTATTCACACAAATATGAGGCTGGAGCCAAAACATTACCAAATTAGCAAAGAAGCCAACAGTTGAAATGCAGTCCATCATGGTAAAAGATCAAAATAATTCAATCGCTCTGAATAACAACCTTTAGCACAAGGGCATCTCCGTTATTCCTCCACCACCGACAAGCCGCCCTATAGTTTTGGCCTCTTATCCTCCCTCATGGCCCCCGCCCTCTCTTCCTTTTCAGATTCTCGGGTCACGTCACCCCTTTTGTTGAGCACAGCCACCTGTTTCCGTTCCTTCATTTGCAGGTAATACTTTCCCTGACAATATACCTCATTTTCCTTTCTTACTATTGTCATTTTGACAAAACAGTAATTTTCTTTCCTATGCTGACTTTCTTTTCTGATTCCACTGATTAGTTATGAGTATCATTTTACACCATGCTAGTCTCTGTGAGATAAGAGAAAATGTACTGGTCTCTGCTCCTGGTTCCTGACACAGAGTTCCTAAAACCCTTGTAATTTCCTAAGTGACAAGAGCACTAGGAGCATCTCTTGTTCTAATAAGGTGACCCGAGATGAGCTCTTGAATGGGGGCTGGTCACCAGAAAGACCAAGCCATGATTAGGAGCTTGGAATTTTTAGCTCTACCCCCACTCCCCTATCATCCAGAGAGGGGAAAGGGGCTGGAAATGGAGTTCATAATTGATCATGCCTACGTGAGGAAGCTTCCTAAAACCCCAGTAGTGGTGGCAGGGGGCATGTTCGGTCCAGAGAGCTTTCAGGAGGGCAAACACGTCCACCAGCAGGGTGACGCAACTCAACTCTACAGGACAGAAGCTCCTGTGCTCAGGACCCGCCCCCGCCCCAGACTTGTCGTATCTCTTCATCTGGCTGTTCATCTGCATCCTTTATCAATAAACTGTTAAGTGTAAATAAGTGTTTCCCTGAGTTCAGTGAGCTGTTTTAGCAAATTGATTAAACCCAAGAAGGGGGTCATTGGGACCTCATCTGTAACTGGTTGGTCAGAAGTACAGGTAATACCCTGGGCTTGAGACTGGGTAGAGAGGTTGCAGGGTACCAGGCTTGTGGGATTGAACCCTTAACCTATGGTATCTGATGGGAGACAGTGTCACAACTGAGTTAAACTGCAGAACACCCAGTTAGTGTCACAGGAAATCACTTGGTGTGGGGCAAAACCTCCACACATTTGGTGACCAGAAATGTAACTGATGAAGTTTCTGAGTGTTGTGCCTTGACCTCTTTTATCTCGTAAACTAGTTTTTTATTGCACAGTTTTGCACAGGGATGCATATGTTGCATTATAACAGAACTGGCTGTATGCAAAAGTGTAACAGAATATATTGGGATAAAAATGTTCTAATTATACATTTAATAAATAAATAGTACTGATTTTACAATAGTAAAAATAGTACTAATTGTTAGTTGCCATAATTTAACCTCTATGACTTGACACTAACTGGGTAAGTCAATTATACTTCCATGAAAAAATAAATAAAATTAAGAAAAGAGATAAAAAACAAAAAAAAATTTAAAGGGCAGTTTTACACATGTTAAATTAAGTTAAATGTATAGGAAATACAAAAATACTACAATAAATAATGCATTTTACCTCACAAAAGACTTGAAGTTTGCTTGTGGAGGTGGACTTCCAAAAGGCTGCAGCTTGTAAGTTACTGTGAAATGGTGAGTCCTCTGAAGTGCAGTGAGTGCAAAGCTGTAACACCACATGCAAATGAGTGTGGCTCATGAACACATGGTGGATGTTGGAGGTGTGTGTCTGTGTACATTTTGTGTATGCCTACACTGCTCAGTTCAGCTGGGTGCAATTTTCTGCATTCACCCAGTGTTTCCCATGGGCAAAATGTGCATAAGCAACAAAAAATTCACATTATGCTCAAATTGTTTCCTAATATATGAACTACATTACAACAAGTCTTCCTTGTCAAAGAAAGTGTTAAGCATAACTGACCTTCTATAATTTTGCTTAAAGAATGAAACAACATAAAGCAAAATATTAATAATGGTTACCTCTGGATGGTAGAATAATTACTACAAAGAGTTTACCTTGCTTTTATAAACTGATAAAGACGAAATTTAAAGAAAATATCTCCAAAATACAAAATCCAACCAGATCTTAAATTGCAACTTTATAGGCTAAAGTTTAAAAAGTGCTACATTAGTAAAGCAGATTCCTTTTCAGAAATGCCAAATTGCTTTCATATTATCTTCTATTTAGAAGGAAACTGAGCAATCAGGTTAAAAGGGGGGATTATTATTAGACTAACTTACTATGTTATTTAGGGTTAAAAAGCAATGGAGATAAGCAGAAGGTGCTATGGAAACCAGAAAACTGCATGAGGAGGGCAGAGAAAGCTTCACAGAAAGGGTGATATTTGAGCTCAATCTTAAATATTAGTAGGGTTCCATCACGTGGACAAGGTAGTGAAGGGCATTTAAGACAAAGGAAAAACATGGGGAAAAGCATAAAAAATCAGAGCAGTCTGGAGAACCAGTACAGTGAGGAGAAGAGTAGGTGAGGGAGTATAAGGGAGGCTGACTGAGAAGTAACAGCCAGCCAGGCACAGGAATGGGGCTTCTTCTGGTAGGTTATGGGAAGCAAATTAATGTGTTCATAACCAAAAGTGAAGAAATGATATGATCAGACGTGCTAAGAAAGATTACTATGGGTTCACTGAGGAGGATGCAATGACCAGGGGAGGGAAAATAGCACATGTAAGGTTTTTAAATATACTGAAACAGAAAAGGATGATTACTTGGATGTGGGCAGAAGGAAGGGTTACATACCTCAGTGTGATAGCTGTTACAATAAAATTCATCAACAAAATCTAGATACTTAGAGTTGTTTTAAGCACTATCAGAAATTTGCTCCAAATGCAGAATACCACTGTTTTAGGTTGTGCCTCCATTTTTTAAAAAAATTTTATTGAACTATAGTTAATTTACAATGTTGTATTAATTTCTGTTATACAGCAAAATGACTCAGTTACATGTATATATTCTTTTTCATATTCTTTTGCATTATGGTTTATCACAGGATATTGAATATAGTTCCCTTTGCTATATAGTAGGACCTCATTTTTTATCCATTCTATATATAATAGATTGCATCTGCTAACTCCAAACTCCCAATCCTTCCCTCCCCGACCTCCTTCCCCCTTGGCAACCACAAGTCTGTTCTCTATGTCTATGAATCTGTTTCTGTTTTGTAGATAGGTTAATTTAGATTATTTTAGATTCCATATATAAATGATATTATATGGTATTTGTCTTTCTCTTTCTGACTTACTTCGCTTAGTTTGATAAACTCTGGATCCATCCATGTTGCTGCAAATGTGTGTCTCAACTTTTCAATTTTAAAAGATAAGGAATAAGGGAGGCCAAGTACATTTTTCACATAGCCTTTTTTTTTTTTAACAGGAGAAAGATAATTTAGAGTAGAGCTTTTATCACTCAATGCAAATCTACTTTCTAAACTGTTGCTGCCCTCTGCTGTCACTGAATTTACTTTTTTTCATTTTTTTCCCAGGAATAACATTAAAATAACATTAAACCTAGATTTAATCAAAACCAAAATATCACAAGATGGCAGAATACACTCAATTTCTAGTAATATACAAATATATTTTTAAAATCTTTTAATGATTTTACTTTTAAGGAGAGTGCATCTGGTTTTTCCTCATAAATTAGCCTCAGTTTTGACTTTCTCCATGAAGTCAGTAGGCTAAGGAGCTATGCTGAACTCTGCAAAATGCCATTTTAAACTCAAGAGAGGCACATGAAAAGATGCTCAACATCGCTAATCATCAGAAAAATGCAAATCAAAACCACAATGAGACATCACCTCACACCTGTCAGAATGGCTATCATTAAAAAGACCACAAATAAGAAATTGTTGGCGAGGATGTAGAAAAAAGGGAACCCTCATAAACTGTTGGTGGGAGTGTAAACTGGTGCAGCCACTGTGAAAAACAGTATGGAAAAAAAACAACTAAACACAGAACTACCATATGATCCAGCAATTCCACTCCTGGGTATACATCCGAAGAAAATGAAAACACTAATTCAAAAAGATACACAAATCCCAATATTCCTATCAGCATTATTTACAATTGCCAAGATATGGAAGGGATCTGTGTCCATCAACAGATTAATGGGCAGAGAAGATGTGTGTGTGTGTGTGTGTGTGTGTGTGTGTACATATACATACATATATAAAAAATATATATATGGAATATTACTCAGCCATAAAAAAGGATGAAATTTTTGCCATTTCCAACAACATGGATGGACCTGGAGGGTATGATGCTTAATGAAGTCAGACAGAGAAAGCCTAATACTGTATGTTATCATTTATATGCAGAATCTAAAAAATAAAACAAACAAATGAATATAATAAAACAAACAGATGCACAGATATAGAGGACAAGCTAGTGGTTACCAGTGGGGAGAGAGAAGGGGGGAGGGGCAACACAGGGGTAGGGGATTAAGAGGTACAAACTACTATGGGTAAAATAAGTTACAAGGATATATTGTACAGCATAGGGAATATAGCCAGTATTTTATAATAACTTTAAATGGAGTATAATCTATAAAAATACTGAATCACTATGTTGTACACCTGAAACTAATATTGTAAATCAACTCAAGAGAGATTAGTTAGGTTCCCAGTGACTAGGATATATCTAGATTCTCCAGTGTTCCATGTTATTGAAAGAAAATACACACCTCTAAGCACCACGAAACTTGGAACAGTCTTCCTCCTTTAATATTTTCTAGGCTGGGTGATTTCAAATACCTTAACTGGACATCAGTTATCAAACTGATAATGTAAAGCATTTGATTTACATAATGTTATGATATCTCACAGGACTTATACTAAGTGTAACACCAAAAAAGTAGGGAATTACTAACTTGTTGAAAACTCTCAAGTACATTAATCTACACATATGCAGAGAGGTTCATGAAGAGAGCCAAGCCTTTCAAATCCAATTCCTAACTTCCATGCTTATCTCAGGGAATAAGAAAGATTCCCCAGAGAATATGCAGAGCAATATTTCTTACATTTTTTTGGGGGTGGTGGTGGTTTACATATACTTTTGAATATCTGATGAAACTTGCAGATCCTTTACCCCTCCAAAAATACATATACACAAAATTTTGCATAAAATTTCAGGATACTTTCAAGAACTCATTCAAAAATCCCAGGTTTAAAGTTTCAGGTACTGAGTGAAAAGGGGCCCAAAAATACAACTGGGGATTGTGGGATGGGCGTGGGGTGACTACACTGAAGAGGATGGCAAAAAATATAAGGATCTAGCAATTCCAGTTCTGGGTATATATCTAAAAGAAACAAAATCGTTATCTCGAAGAAATATCTGCACCCCCCACATTCACTGCAGCATCATTTACAACAGCCAAGACACGGAAACAACCTAAGTGTCCACCAGCGAAGGAATGGATAAAGAAACTGTGATACATATGTACAACGGAGTATCCTTCAACCAAAAAGAAAGAAATCCTGCCATCTGCAACAACATGAATGGACCTTGAGGGCATTATGTCAAGTGAAAAGAGTGAGACAGGGAAAGTCAAATACTTTGTGATCTCACTTATATGTGGAATCTAATAAAACCAAACTCATAAACACAGAAGAGACTGGTGGTTGCGAGAGGCAGGGGGTGGAGGAAATGGGTGAAGGTGGGCAAAAGGTACAAATTTCAAGTTATAAGATTTAAGTCCTGGCAAGGTAATGTACAACATGGTGACTGTAATTAAAAAACAAAAATAAGGGCTTCCCTGGTGGCGCAGTGGTTGAGAGTCCGCCTGACGATGCAGGGGACACGGGTTCGTGCCTGGGTCCGGGAAGATCCCACATGCTGCGGAGCGGCTGGGCCCGTGAGCCATGGCCACTGAGCCTGCGCGTCCGGAGCCTGTGCCCCGCAACGGGAGAGGCCACAACAGTGAGAGGCCCGCGTACCGCAAAAAAAATAAAAACAAAAAACAAAAACTGTATTGTATATTCGAAAAGCTGCTAAGAGATTAGACTTTAAAAGGTCTCATCATAAGAAAAAAAACTAAGTGAGGTAACGATGTTAACTTATTGTGGTGATCAGTTACGTAGTATATATATACATATCAAATCGTGTTGTACATCTAAATTTATACAATGTTATATGTCAATTATATCTCAGTAAAACTGGGAGGAAAAAAAGCCTGTCACACTCACCAGTGAAACCTAGTAAGATAAGGACTGGACTGTGTTCACTGAATTTAGCAACAAGTAAGTCACTTAGCAAATGCCATTTCAGTACAGTGGTCAGGGCTAAAGCCAGTGGAGTGAATGGAATATGGAAATGTAGGCTTTCAGAAACTTCACTGAGTACAGGTACAAGAGGAGGACACAGGGACAAGGATGGCTTTTTTACCTCATGAGGGAAGAGATGTGAGAGATATGTTTAAAACAGCTGATGTTAAGTGGTAAGAGTAAATTGTTTAGAGAGCCTATCTCCATGATTACATCCCTAACACCTGTCAATCCCCTTGTGCTTCCAACTGATCCCGTTGGAATGAGGCCAGAGGAGACAATCAGAAAATGGTAGCAGTAGAAGATATTCATTTACAGGATGAGGAAATTGAGGCACAAAGGAGGGAAATTAAGCCACACTAAAGAAATGTGAAACAGAAAAGATTAAAGACCCATTTTCTTTAATTCCACTTTGGTGGGACTAAATTAAAATCTAGGGCATTTAAGCCTCATCAGTCTAATGAGGAGCCTTGACTAGAATAGCAATACTTTTCATACAGTGGTACTCTGAAACGATAAGCAGTTAGCTCTTCTTTTACACTCTGTTAGATAAATAAGAGGGAAGGTTACCATAAAATTTAAATTAAATCTATACTTATTTTGTACCAGTCATCATAGCTTTTTAAGTCTGCCTACAAAAAAATTCATAAAGCTTTCTCATAATATTGAAAGGTTTGTTTTCCATAGCTCCAAGAGATGTTGATTTTTAACTCTGAAACTTAAAATGCTTTATGTATTAGACATATAACTTTGTACTTACTAAAATATTTGTTGTAGAAACTAATGTTCACTTAAAGTTAAAAACTATGCTTGTAAGAGCAAGTTGATTTTATCCACCAATACTATATTGATTAACTAATATATGACTTTGCTTACTTTATAGTAGTAACTACCCTCTGACTTCAACTGTTACCACCAAGACCTTCTGTCTTAACTTTCTTTCATAGGTGTACTGGAAAGGTTAATTCCAGCAGGCCTGGAATTAGCCTCCGGTGTTTTCTTCAAGTTCCTGCATGGCAATGACCCCTGGTCAAGGCATGAAACATACTAATCGTGTTGTTTTGTAATCTCTCGTCCCAGGAGATTCAAGGTGGTTCATTCAGCTTAGCACCATGTGATCGATGATTTGCACCCGGTCTCACTGAGGCCCCAAGAGGGCTCTGCTGTAGAAACTAGTTACAGAACAGGAATACGCCCACAAGACCAGCAAAATATTAAGAAGCCCAGCAAGACTGTTTTAGGCTCCCTGGTTCCAGGGTGTTCTGTATACAATAATGGTCCCTGATAGGAGAAGGTGCACCTCACCAAGGACCTTTTTATAGGTACCTGCACCTGACCTCCCCGGCCCCCTTGTTGTGACAGCCTTTCGCTGTGATGCATTATCCTTACTTTAGTGCGGCTGCTAGACTGTATCCTTTTCCAGTAATAAACCATGTGTTTGTAAGCACTGTCATTTCGGGTCCTGTGAGTCTTTAGCAATCAAACCCTGTTTAACTGCCACTGTTAGTGCAAGACACCTATTAATAAACCTCGTAATCCTAATATTCATTTCTAAAAAACAAAAATTCTAAATTGTCTCATGACTTCTGTCTGTGATACAGCCAGAGGGCAACACAAACCTATTAGGAAAACGTAAAGATGAGTCACCAGAACCAACTTTAAAAGGACAGAACACTTGCTAAGTATATTGAGAGTGAAGGAAAACAAAAACAAAATCATTTTATTACCTTCATATTTTTCCAGAGCCTGAATAACATTAGGGAGTTGATTTATACCCTGATAGAGTCGATAACAATCTTGTAAGTTTGCTGCTTGTCTTTGAAATTTCTTGGCAAGTCGGTTAAGATCTGGAAATCGACGAAGTAAATCTTCTTGTAAACTCTGCCTCAATTCTGCATCTTCTACAAAAGCTTCCACTAAATTTAATCTGAAATAAATTATACTAGAATTAATCTTAAATATTTTAGTGTGAAACTAAAATTTGGCAACTAGGTGCATGTCTCAACTCAAAAACTCCATGTAAGAAGCTTGAATCTATTCTGAAATGTTAGTTTTTTGTAGAGGATGGAAAGCTCCATAACACTGTGATGTAAGCAGTTTGTGATTAGTTAATAACCAAATTAATGTTTAGTTAAGTAGTATCATATGATACTGAAATATACCCAATTTTGTTTGCCTTTCATCAAATTGACATTTCTTAAATAGAGGAATCTCATTATTGGGACTGTTGATATTGACACATTATTGCACATGGAAACAATGATCTTTAATGAAACAGAATTACAATTCAAGAATGTTGCCAAATTCAATACTTATTCTATCAGAAAGTCTTATAAGTTCAAAATGTATTCTAAAATTACCTCATGATAGTACAAAGCCAAAATGATCTTTAATGAAACATCTTTAACGAAACAGAATTACAATTCAAGAATGTTGCCAAATTCAGTACTTATTCTATCAGAAAGTCTTATAAATTCAAAATGCATTCTAAAATTACCTCATGATAGTAAAAGCCAAAATTTTCTAATTAAAAAACTGAAATAAGTTTATTGCTTCACAAAATCAGTAAATAAAATCTTAGCTTGTTTCAAGAACTATAAAACACACAGTTTATATTGCTTTTGTAATTTATTGGAATCAGTGGCTTTCCATTTTTTTCCCTGTAATCCACAGCAAGAAATATAGTTTTACATCATGACCCAGCACACACATGCACAGATACTGTAGCGGGCAAAATAAGCCACCTCAAAACATGCCACTCTAGTGTCCATAAGGACTACTTTGGTCCTTAGGGACTATTTTTAGTTGAGGACAATTGAGAAGGAGCAGAAAGAAGGAAAGCTCTTTGCCTTCTCCCTATTTGCCCAAAAGCAGGACATAAATTTACGAAGGTGCTCCCCCTTCCTTCTTTACCAGGAAGGACAACAATTAATCTCAACTTTAGACCCTTAACAGCCTGGAGATGGCAACAGAGGAACGTACATAACCCTACCAGCTAGCCTTTCTCTACCTTTAGTTTCCATACATTTCCCTTCCCACAATTTGTAGCCCTAGGAACTCAAAGTCCCTTTCCTTTGTCTTGTCACTTCTCTGAAAATTTATTGTTCTTTTGCTAAGATGCTATATAAGCCCAAGTTCCAACTAACCCTAGAGTTACTCATCTCTGAGCGCTCCCACATGTAAGCATAAACATGTTTGTTTTCTCTCTTGTTAATCTGTCTTTTGTCAGTCCAATTCATAGGGCCACAGCCAAAGAACTAGGAGAGTAGTAGGAAAAAGAAACTTTCCTCCCTGACAACATATAATTAAAATAGGTTTTGCAAGACAAAACTTAACTCTTACTATATGTGGTGCACTCTTTTATTTTTCTCTTGTATTTAACTTTTCAAAAATGCTAGTTATCACCTGCTACACTAACTTCACAACCCACCACTGGGTCACAACATGCACTATGAAAAACTATGTAGTAGATGGTATTGAAGTAATAGCTGAAAGGTAAACTTTAACATTCAAAGGTAGGGGAAATGGCGTGGGCACAGAAGACGATCCTAGGTTTAGAACGCTATCAGATGAACAACCATTTTCCTTACATTTGTAAATTATATGAGTAGTAAATTAATCCTCAAATTGCACAGGAACAGGAAAAGGAGCCAAATCAGCTTTCTAAATTTCTTAACTATTTACTGATCTCTTCATCAGCATTTACAATTCCTGCATCATCATAATGTTCATCTAGCATGTCATATGAAGGGAAAAATATGCTGTCCCTGTAGTTATCATATAATGACTACAAATATTAAAGCAAGATTTTGCAACCTTAGTATGTGGCAGCCTGGATGGGAGGGGAGCCTGAGGGAGAATGGATACATGTTTATGTATGGCTGAGTCGCTTTGCTGTGCACCTGAAACTATCACAATATTGTTAATCAGCTATACTCCGATATAAAGTAAAAAGTTAAAAAAAAAAAAAGAAGATTTTGCAACCTTGGCAATACTGACATTTAGGCTAGATAATTCTTTGCTGTGAGGGGTTGTTCTGTGCTGTTTAACAGCATCCCTGAATTCCACCCACTATACTCTTTCCAGAGTAACAACCCAAAATGTCTCCAGACACTGCCAAATGTCCCAGAGGCGGCGGGGGAGGGGAGGACAGCCCCAGGCTAGGCCACTGGTTTAAAGGACCTTGAATCACTTTAAAAGATGAAAGTAAAGAGAAAAATAACAAACTCTATAGAATGTCAAGATAATATTCAGGGAGTTGGTAGTAGATATATTTGTTGTAGCAAATGCCAAATTAGTGGGGAAATAATCTGCTACCAAGCTTGTATTACCAACCAGTCACAGGCTATATAAACAAGCCATTATTCAGGCACTCACTGCTCCAGAAAATATTTCTATGGCTTGTACTCTAGATTTTAAAAACAAAGCAAACAAAACTGAGTCAGGGATGCAGCCAAATCACAGCAAATTTGGGCCTTCCTAGCTAATCCTCTGGCTCTAACTGGGCTTCTCCAAGTTTGATCCAAGATTACCCATATTAAAATCACTTGGAGGTGGAATACAGAATCCCCAAGGTTGGGGCCCACCTGTGAAATTGCAATGAGCTTCTCAAGTGATTCTTCGGCCCAGAACAGTTTAAAAAAGTGAGTTCTAACAATCACAAGAAATTTCTGAGTTCTCATGATAAAACAGGAAGAGAAGTTTAAGGGGGTCAGGAAAAGGATGAAAGAAACCTGATGTTGGCTTCACCTACCTCATCTTTCTTTTCCTCTTCTTTTCCTAAAACTCCTTAGGCCACTCTCCATAAATGGTAAGTATTCACAGAGAAGACATCTCTGATCTAGAATCTCCCTATGCTTCTTTCCTGTTCCACCAAGTATCTTATCACTGTTTCCTCTCAAGCTGACCACAGAATCATAAGTAACCAACATTGTTCAAGAGCATAAAGTTCCACAGAATAGAGAGCCCAGAAATAAACCCACACACCTACGGTCAATTAATCTTCAACCAAGGAGGCAAGAATATACAATGAGAAAAAGACGGTCTCTTCAGCAAGTGGTGTTAGGAAAGTTGGGACAGCCACATGTACATCAAAGAAGTTAAAACAGCCTCACACCACACACAAAAATAAACTCAAAATAGCTTAAAAGGGCTTCCCTGGTGGCGCAGTGGTGGAGAGTCCGCCTGCCGATGCAGGGGACACAGGTTCATGCCCTGGTCCGGGAAGATCCCACATGCTGCGGAGCGGCTGGGCCCGTGAGCCATAGCCGCTGAGTCTGCGCGTCCGGAGCCTGTGCTCCGCAACGGGAGAGGCCACAGCAGTGAGAGGCCCGCGTACCACAAAAAGAAAGAAAAAAAAAATAGCTTAAAGACTTAAACATAAGACATGATGCCATAAAACTCCTAGAAGAGATAATAATTTTGTAAAACATTCTCTGACATTCTCTGAATGTATATACATATATATAACTGAATCACCTTGCTGTACAGCAGAAATTAACACATTATAAATCAACTATACTTTAATTTAAAAAAAAAAAGAGCATAAAGTTCCAGAAAGAGTATTAAGTAAAACAGCAAGGGAATGAAAAAGCTTCTAAAACACATAGCACAAGGCAAGATACACAGCCCCCTCAGTCTTTGGTCTGGATATCATTAAAAGTCTAATAATGGACTTCCCTGGGGGCGCAGTGGTTAGGAATCCGCCTGACAATGCAGGCAACACGGGTTCGAGCCCTGGTCCGGGAAGATTCCACATGCCACGAAGCAACTAAGCCCCCGTGCGCCACAACTACTGAGCCCACGTGCCACAACTAACTACTGAAGCCCGCGCAGGTAGAGCCCGTCCTTTGCAATGAGAAGCCACTGCAATAAGAAGCCCGTGCACCGCAGTGAAGAGTAGCCCCTGCTCACCGCAACTAGAGAAAGCCCGTGCGCAGCAACGAAGACCCAATGCAGCCAAAAATAAATAAATTTATTTTTTTAAAAAGTCTAATAAATTGCTAGTTTCACAAGTCTATTCGACATGCCATTTCAGAAATAATTACAGTATTAGTTTGTGCTCTGGCTAACAGAGGTTTTTTTAAAAAAAGACTGCTTTACTGTTTCCATGACAATCCCACTTTCAAATCACAACTTCAGAAGTACCAAAGTTAGTGTTGGCAAAACAGAGTATACCTGTCAATTCTACTCAAAATTACTCAGCTGTCACAATTTGATACATTAATGCAAAAGTTGACTGGAATACAAGATAATTTTTAGGGTCAGTTAATCTCTAAAATTCCAAAAGAATAAATTATAAAATTAGTCATGAAATTTTTGATATTTTAAAATCACCATTGTGTTCTTTAAAACCAGCACTTCTGATCTCTCACTGTAAAAACAGTTGACTGGAATTTCATGACAGCTTATTTATATGGCTGAGAACAAATCTGGTACCTAAATACAAGTTTTTGAGCCTCTTCTTTACCTGTTCTTCACATGGTTTAACGCAGACAGAACCACTCATTTGATACATTAAATAGCAGATAATCTGCTACATAGGCTTGAGAAAATTAAAAAAGAAAAAAGAGTATGGCAAAATATAAGAGAAAGGAACATGCTTTCAAGGAATTTTCAATCTAGTGGAGGAGAAGGACATGTTGCATCTTACAGTTAGTGCTGAGTAACAACCAAGATACAAAATGCAATGAAATGTGATACAAGTAAGAAAGCAGAGAATTCCTATGGGAGCTGGGGAACCTCATTTTGGGGTATTTCATTTGCCTATATTCTAAATAGTTGGGATTTAAAGAGATAGGATCTTGAGGAAAATGCTTGGGTGGGGAGGGTGGAGCAGCAAGAGCAGAGACTTGAAGAGAGAACAGTACAGGATGCACCGGAAGAAAACTGAAGCAGAGAAGGAATAGGGAAAAAAACTATAACCAAGGCAAAATGGAAAGGTTGCCTTTGGAAAGGAAAGCATTATTTCCTCTTCTGAGAAAGAGCCAGGGAGTAAAAGACTGAAAATACAGGTACATTTTGAGATTGTAAGAATCAGGGAGGAGATCATCTGCTTACACGTAGGAGGCAGCTGAAGGGAAAATAAAAAATGTTGGTCATTGGTCACTGAAATGAGTCATGTAACAAAAGTAATACCAGGCAGCAGTGAAAACTAGATAGCTTGAAAGTACAGTGGAACCTTTTTTTTTTTGCGGTACGCGGGCCTCTCACTGTTGTGGCCTCTCCCGTTGCGGAGCACAGGCTCCAGACGCGCAGGCTCAGTGGCCATGGCTCACGGGCCCAGCCGCTCCACAGCATGTGGGATCTTCCCGGACCGCGGAACGAACCCGTGTCCCCTGCATCGGCAGGCGGACTCTCAACCACTGCACCACCAGGGAAGCCCCAGAAACTCTTAATTGAGAAAGAAAGCTAAGGAGAGAGGGGCCAGTATGACAAAGAACCAATGGGGCAAGAAATTCTATGGCCCCCATGAAAGCACTGGAAAGAGGGTTGCCTTTGTGGTGCAGACTGGACAGGAAGGCAAATAAAATTCAAAGGGACTAGCAGATCAGCCCAGAGACCAGAAAAAAGGGGTTTCCACTAAACTCGATTTGGAAGCAGAGAAAATGGTGGAAAAGCAGTAGAGTGATAGCCCTCCTGTTCTTCCTCTGAGGCCAGAGCAATGCTTTGCTGTTTTAAAGAAACTGCACTCACTATATGACCTCCAGACCTCTCTGTTTCTACAGAATACAGACTACTAACTAAAGACATCCTTGCACAAAAGGATACTTAATATAACCTGGAAAGAAGTCTAGGTCTAAGTCTTAATATAACCCTGGAAGTACACTGCCTCAAGAAGCATGATATATTATCACGTAAGCACCACCACCATTTCTACATTTATAGGAACCACTTTTTTTTAAAATAAATTTATTTATTTTATTTATTATTTTTGGCTGTGTTGGGTCTTCGTTGCTGCACACGGGCTTTCTCTAGTTGCGGCGAGGGGGGGCTACTCTTCGTTGCGGTGCGCGGGCTTCTCATTGTGGTGGCTTCTCTTGTTGTGCAGCACAGGCTCTAGGCATGTGGGCTTCAGTAGTTGCAGCTTGCAGGCTCTAGAGCACAGGCTCAGTAGTTGTGGTGCACAGGCTTAGTTGCTCCGTGGCATGTGGGATCTTCCTGGACCAGGGCTCGAACCCGTGTTGCCTGCATTGGCAGGCGGATTCTCAACCACTGTGCCACCAGGGAAGCCCAGAACCACTTTTATTTGGAGATACATATTTCTAATAAGATTGCTACATTAATCATATTAAATGTCATAGAAAAAGAAATACTTAGTTTTGGGCTTCCCTGGTGGCGCAGTGGTTGGGAGTCTGCCTGCCAATGCAGGGGACGCGGGTTCGCGCCCTGGTCTGGGAAGATCCCACAAGCTGCAGAGAAACTGGGCCCGTGAGCCACAATTACTGAGCCTGCGCGTCTGGAGCTTGTGCTCCGCAACAATAGAGGCCGCGATAGTGAAAGGCCTGCGCACCGCGATGAAGAGTGGCCCCCCCTTGCCACAACTAGAGAAAGCCCTCGCACAGAAACGAAGACCCAACACAGCCATAAATAAATAAATAAATAATAATATCACCCTTGATTAAAAAAAAAAAGAAAAGAAATACTTAGTTTTAAACTAGAAGGCAATAAGAATACCAAATTCAAAAAAAAAAAAAAAAAAAAAGAATACCAAATTCAACATATGCAAATGATATCATCAGCAATTTCACAAGTGAACTATTTCATATGCTAACATATATTCAATGTTCTTTAAAGAATTGTAACTTTGAAAAAACATGGGAAAATTACCAAGGCTTCAGATGAATCTATGGAAAGACTAAAAAACAAAAACAAAAACAATCCCAGAAGATTAAAAGTAACAGTAACAGTCCTAGTGTATGTGCAAACATGAGGACTCTTTGGACCTATCAGAAAATAAGTGCAAAAATAGTAATATGGACAGTGTTCTTATAATTCCTAATTTGATTGTTAGATAAAGCACAAAAGGAAGAAATACCCAGAAACTCACTTCTAAAAGGTAATAACGTATCAATTCTCTTTGGAGATTAAAGTATTTAAGCCATTAGCTAAAAAGTATTTGTAGTCTCAGTGCAAATAGGTTTTAATGAATGGAAAAATGAGCATTAGAACACACAACGCAATTCCATGGATATAACTTAAATAAAAGCCAAAATAGTACATTTCACTTCTGATGTTAATCCAACTTGGATCAAATTAAATACAATTGACAGAAACAAGAAATACAGTACAGGGACTTCCCTGGTGGCACAGTGGTTAAGAATCCACCTGCTAATGGTCTGGGAAGATCCCACACGCCATGGAGCAACTAAGCCCATGCGCCACAACTACTGAGCCTGAGCTCTAAAGCCCACGAGCCACAACTACTGAGCCACGCACTGCGACTACTGAAGCCCGCACACCTAGAGCCCGTGCTCTGCAACAAGAAGTCACCACAATGAGAAGCCTGAGCACCGCAACAAAGAGCAGCCCCCGCTCGCTGCAACTAGAGAAAGCCTGCATGCAGCAACGAAGACCCAACGCAGCCAAAAGTAAATAAATAAAATAAATTTATATAAAAAAAAGAAATACAGTACAGCGTTTAAGGGCATGGGCTCTGGAGTCAGGCCAGCCTGGCTTTAAAGCCAGCCTCCATCACCACACAGCTAATGAACATGAGATGCTTAGCACAGTGCCAGGCAACCTGTCTTCTCTTCCTCCTAAGAGCCTGACAGTAACTTAAAATAATCCTATTTTCATCATTGTTCCTGAACCTAGCACTGGGCTATAGTCCTGGACAAGATGTATGCATCAAACTCAAAGATCTAGCCATAACTGTCCCTATGTCTGCTCTAATAAAAATAGAAGAAAAAGAGAAATCTTTCCTTTCCTTAACAGAATTCACCGCACAGCCACACACTTTAAAATTAACTCCTCACTTACTGTTTAAGAGGGTGGAGTAGAGATTTCCACCACTTTCTCTGTTAGAAAATCATCCCAAAACAATGACAGTAAAAAACAGAAAAAACTGGGGACTCCCCTGGTGGTCCACTGGTTAAGAAGCCGTCCTGCAATGCAGGGAACGCCGGTTCGATCCCTGGTCAGGGAACTAAGATCCCACATGCCACAGGGCAACTAAGTCCGCATGCCACAACTAAGACCCGACGCAGCCAAAAAATAAATAAATATTAAAAAAGAAAAAACTTGATTCAGTGTGTAATCCTGAAGATCAATCTTAAATGCTTAGAGAGGGAGTTAATAGACTTGCCCTGAGAACCCCAGGAAGGCATTAACTAAAAAGCATGAGGTATCACAGCAGGTGGAATTGAGAAACGGTGATTAAAAAAAAAAAGAGACTGGGGCTTCCCTGGTGGCACAGTGGTTCAGAGTCCGCCTGCCGATGCAGGGGACACGGGTTCGTGCCCCGGTCTGGGAAGATCCCACATGCCGCTGAGCGGCTGGGCCCGTGAGCCGTGGCCGCTGAGCCTGCGCACGGAGCCTGTGCTCCGCAACGGGAGAGGCCACAACGGTGAGAGGCCCGCGTACCGCAAAAAAAAAAAAAAAAAGAGACTGTTCCAATGAAAGTCTGCCTTAAGGAGTATAACTTTTTCTTCCTGGTCTATGGAATTTCAGCATTTGGCTTTGAAAACCACAGGCCTTAGTAACTGCTGGTTAAAAAAAAAATTCTCCCCAAGATAAAAAGGGGAAAATATTTCCTCTTATCTTAGTAGATCATATTTTGACTAATAAAGCCTTTCTCGCAAACGTTATTTCTAATTAATAAGTCTTATAAGGCCACCAGATTTTGGAAATTATTGCTATGTCCTATGAAAATAACCTTTACTTACAGTCAAAAAAAATTAATTTTGATATCTTGTCTTCTAAATAATTTGTTATTCTGGTAACAGTATGTAAGGTTTTTGAAGGGTTTAAATACATGCAGGCTCTAGTTGTTAAGCCGGAAGAGGACCACTGACAGGTGCCCTGTTCCCACAAGCCCAAAGTTAAAAATAAAACCAATGACCTAGATCTTGGGAATTATTTAAATTACCTAATATTTCTTTTAAGAAACAACTAAAAGATGAGAGAGAACGGACATAAACTTTTACTTGTTTAGGCACAGGCTTTCCATGGTAGGATACTCAAGAAACTGATTAAGACCAGTTGCTCCCAGGGCAGGTGTTGGCAATTCACAGAGAGTACAATAAGAAATGTGTCCCTGGAGCTGTGCAGAGGCCCTGAGAAAAGAGTACTGAGAAACTGGAAGACAAGAGTAAGAGACTCATCACTGTATATCCTTCTGTTCTGTTGGACTTTTGACACACGTTAATGTAGTTACTTACTCACAAATAATTAAAATAAAAAATTGTAAACTGCCTTAATTACTTGCAAATATCCAATCCTTCCTATTTCTTATTTTATTTTATTTATTTTTTTGTGTGTGTGTGATATGCAAGCCTCTCACTGCTGTGGCCTCTCCCGTTGCGGAGCACAGGCTCCGGATGCGCAGGCCCAGCGGCCACGGCTCATGGGCCCAGCCGCACCGCGGCATGTGGGATCTTCCCGGACCAGGGCACGAACCCGCGTCCCCTGCATTGGCAGGTGGACTCTCAACCACTGTGCCACCAGGGAAGCCCTATTTCTTATTTTAAGTTACAAAATTCCACTTTTCTTCCCCAACAAAACTACCTTCAGAAAGTTGCCTTAGCATTTCCATTTTTGCATTTTCAATGATATATCAACATACCCACGAATCACTGACTTCATAAGTTATTTTTATTGTAAGACCCTTGAGAATCCACAGGATCAACACTTAGCTTGGTAGTTATCTGCAGGGTGTCTTATGATACTGATCAACTATTTTACGTTTGCCTGGCATACACAGAGTCCCAAACAGTCAAGTGATCACCATGCTTTATACCATCAGAATTCAGTAGATATTCAACAAATTCTTGAACAATCTGACAACACAAAATCCATAAAAATACTGACTCTCTTTTACCTATCCTGGCAATATATCTTAATTTACCAAATCGAAAACATTAGGTATAGGGACTTCCCTGGTGGCACAGGGGTTAAGAATCCGCCTGCCAATGCAGGGCACACAGGTTTGAGCCCTGGTCCGGGAAGATCCCACATGCCGCGGAGCAACTAAGCCTGTGCGCCACAACTACTGAAGCCTGCGTGCCTAGAGCCCGTGCTCTGCAACGAGAAGCCACCGCAATGAGAAACCCGCGCACCACAAGGAAGAGTAGCCCCTGCTCGCCACAACTAGAGAAAGCCCGCACGCAGCAACGAAGATCCAAAGTAGCCAAAAAGAAATATAAATTAATTAATTAATTAATTTTTTTTAAAAAATTAGGTATACCATAAGGTCACATGAAATAACCTAATTACTGAAAAGGTAAAGTATATCCAGTCAATAAATTATGTACTTATTAAAAATGCTGAATATGAACATAAAACAACACTAAAAAATGCTTATGATAATGTAAGCACAAGTGGGAAAAAACAAGGACACAAAACTATATCAGGATTACAATTATGTTTTTAAAAAGACTATCAAACATAAGAGTGCACTATAGAAAATTATTTTATTTATATGCAGTTCAAAAACAGGCAAAACTAATTAATCTATGATGTTAGAAGGACAGTAATTACTCTTGAAATGAGGAGAGGTAGTAACTATCAGGATAATTGAGGGGAGTTTCTGGGATGCTAGTTATGTTGTTTCTTGACTTGTGTTATTACCAATGTGTTCACTTCGTGAAAATCCATCAAACTGCACATTTAGGAGTTGTGCTCTTATGCACAGTATACTTCATTTAAGTTTTAAAACTTGTATCTAAAACAAAAGATAAAAATAAAACCTACTCCAATGCTAATTATAGTAGGACAGCAGCATTATATAACTTTTATTTCCTCAATTTTGAAGATTTTCTGAAATACATTTAGGCTGCCTTAAATCCTTTCTAGAATAATAAAGCATAAGTGCTTCCTATGTGCCAGACCTTGTTCAAAGTACTTTATACACATTAGATCATCTAATCCTCAGAAAATCATCAAATCCTCATGACAACCCTAAGAAGTAGGTGTGTTATTACTGTCATTTCAAAAGGGAAGAAACTGCCACACAGAGGTTGAATAACACCCAATATAACACAGCTCCTAAGTGGTAGAGCCTTAACATGAACCAAGGTCATCCGGCTCCCAAGCTCATGCTGAGACATTATCCATAGCACCTCCCTAATAAAATTTTACTTTTTCATAGTGGAGGAAAAAAAAATAATTAAGAAAATAAGTTATTTAATCAATCTAAATCATTACTACTCTATTACTTTATTAGCTTTCTGTGCAGCTAGATGCTAAAATATAGGTGCAAAATTGCATGTTACAATAAGTGGTATAATCATATGGAGTGACTGGAAGTTACTCAGAGCTTACAAAAGAATATACTAGTAATATACCTCTCTTCTATTCTGTTCTTGTCCATGAGAGGCTGCTTAATCCATTGGTTAACCAGTCTTTGTCCTTGAGGGGTTTTGCATTTATTCAGCAATGCAGCCAGAGACTGAGAGCCAGTAGTATCTTCAACGGAACCCTAGTGAACAAAAAATAAAATAGAAAAATGGCATGCTCATTAGTGAAAACTTTACTATGCCATGAATAATGATTAAGTAATTTGGGGAACAAGAACACTTAACACTGGGAATTCCCTGGCAGTCCAGTGGTTAGGACTCTGTGCCAACACTGCCGAGGGCCTGGGTTTGATCCTTGGTCGGAGAACTAAAATCCCACAAGCCACACAGCCAAAAAAAATTTAAAAATAACCAACCCCTACACTCCCCAAACTTGTAAAAACAAACAAACAAAAAACACTTAACATTCTTCAAATATTAAATAGAAATGTACACAAAGGTTCCTCATCCGAAAATCAAACTTTCAACCTGTTAATCTGATTTTCTGCTGTATATTTTTCCCCAAACCAAAACCACAAAATTACTGCAGTTCTAGACATAAAACTTCTTAGAATGTAATTTTTAAAAACTGCTATTAATACACAAAATTATTCATAAAACCAGGACAAATACTATTTATATAGCTTGCAATCAGAAAAATACAGTAATTCAAAACTATCTCTTTTAAGTATAATATTTTTAAATATTTAAGCTCCTTAGTAAGAGTCTTTTATATATATATATAGAGAGAGAGAGAGAGAGAAACATTTTTAACCACTCAATATTTTTAACCCATGTATTTTTTTCTTACCTGGAAAAGGTTAAGGGCTCTGACTGCTGCAATATCCAATTTCATGTACTGGCTGAAGTCAAAAGTAGTCAGTTCAAACTGTCCAAAGTTTGAATCATCTGATAAGAGTTCTAGAAACTTGATTACTGCACACAATGAAGAAACTGCAACCTAAGATTAAGAATTTAAAATAAAAGATGACTATCACCAGAATTCCAGAGATTTTTTAAAAAAACAGATGGCAAGATGAAAATAAATTTCAAACACTATCATTTTCCCTGTTCTTTCCCAATCCAAAGCAAGAAAATCAAAGTTTAAATAAACCTAAGACTAAAAAATGATTTTCAGAAAGTGAAAATTTACTGTAACAGCAACATTATTTATAATAGCCAAAGTAGAAATTATGCAAATGTCCACCAAGAGTAAAATGGATACAGCCTGGCATGTTCACATTGTGGAATACTACACACAACAACAGATATAAGCACAAACAATCCACAACAACATGCGACAATATAGATAAATCTCACAAACACAATACTGAACAAATCAAACACAAGAGCATGAACTGTATGAGTCCCTTTATATAAACTACAAAAATAGACCAAACCAATCCATACTGTCAGGTAAGAAGCAGGGTTACCCCTGGTGGAGGTAACAACTGGAAGAAAACAAAAAGGGTCTTTACGATCCTGATACTATTCTGTTTCATGGGTGCTGGTCATGTGGGTACTTATAATTTATGAAAATTTAGTTATACACTTATGATATATGCACTTTCCTATATGTGTATTTAAATAAAATGTTTAAATAAACTGCCTATATTACTACTACATAAAATAAAGAAGCTAAGGACATCAAACTGATAGCCCAATGACAAGTTCTACTTATACTCGATACCAGATTCATTGTGAATGTGCATATATTTCCTAATTGATAACACAGTCATCTATCTGCCTCTGCCAAACTCTAACAAATATATAAGGTTGTCACAAGAATCTCCTGCTACGTCACCACAAGGCACAGATGATAACACCTTTTAGTAGCCCTAAAAGCTTCTTCCCATTTTCAACGCTGAAGTAAGTTTCTCTAATACAGATCTGCCTTGACTTATGATGGGGTTACATCCCAATAAACGCATCATAAATGTAAAATGCATTTAATACACCTAACCTACTGAACATTGTAGCTTAGCCTCACCTACCTTAAATGTGCTCAGAGAATTACATTAGCCTATAGTTGGGCAAAATCATCTAACAGAAAGCCTATTTTATAATAAAGTTGAATAACTCAAAATTTATTGAATATTGTGCTGAAAGTGAAAAACAGAACGGTTCTATGGGGACAGCATGGTTGTAAGTGTATCGGCCATTTAACCCTTGTGATTGCGTGGCTGATTGGGAGCTGCTGCACGCTGCCCTGCCCAGCATCATGAGAGAATTGCACTGGTATTGTTAGCCCAGGAAAAGGTCAAAATGCGAAGTATAGATTCTTCTGAATGCATATCACTTTCGCACCATTGTAAAGTAAAAAAATTGTAAGTTCAACCATCATAAGTCAGGGAACGTCTATATTGGGATTATTGCTCATACACAACTGCTTCTGATTCTGTCACACAAGAAAAGTAAAACAGGTAAACTTAGCTTATAAGGATCAAACTATCATGTGATAAGCAATCACTGCAAAATCATGATAGTAATAATAGTCTGTTTATTGTAGTTTGAAATCAATTTTCAAAATTATAAGCTAGAGCTTGCTCTTATTTAAATATACAATTCTTCATTTTACTTATCAGTGATCCACAAATAACCTGTCAAGAGTTTCTAATATTTTATCATAAAAATACATCCCTCAAACCATACTTGCCTCAAAGATTTGAAAAACTGAAGATAAACTTCAACCACTGAAAAATCCTATAAGAAGTTACATTGTTTTCATATTCATTTCTACACTGAACATACATAACCAGTGCCAATTTTTGAATTGTTTAAATGTAACATTTATTATGCAATTATTATGCACTGTATATACTTTCACCCTTATTACTTCCTAATCTCCACAACGATCCTTTAAGACAGATAATGAAACTGAAGTAATTTATTAAAAACCCCACAGCTCGTACATTATAAAACTTTGATAGGTCTTTTTCCCCCTAAACAACTAAGCTACCTCACCTACTTAGGTGACAGTAATCAGGCTCTTTCAGGTGAAACCAATAAAACAATAAACTCTTCCTTACCCCAAGGATACATATTGTGTAAATAGAATGAAATTATATTTAAGGTTATGTTTAAATTTTTCTAGTCAGTCCTTGAGTTTTTCACAAGCTTCTTCATAGATTAAAATAAGCTTAAGTATCAGTGATCTAGTTTAGGCTTTGAGATACAGATGACAGAAGCAGCCTTCTAAAAAGTCACTATTTAATGGTAAATTCACATTTGTAATCCACATACCTGATTCTCCATTTCTGGCAACACAGCACTATTCACCTGTTCTCCCTTTTTGCCTTTCAACAACCGGTTGAGGTCCTGATAAATATCTTTTGTGGAAAAGTCAGCTTTTTTTCTTTCTGTGATCAGAATTCCTCCTCTCTGAATAACCTATTTTACAAGAAATATTTTAAATTACTAGGAGAAAAGGAACAAGAAAAGCAATAAGGAATGCTGTATCACTGACAAATATAAAGTGACAACAGCTTAACAAATTATTAACCCACATTAAATTTTTATACAACATGCAAGAAGACACTGGTAATATATGTATTAACATGTATTTTTAAAATCTGTAAATGAAATTTTCATGGAAATTTAAAATTAGGCTCACATAAAGCTTTCAAAAAATAGTCTAAATAGTAAAAACTCTTAACAGAATAATACTTGTGGAAAGTTGCCTAAATACTATTTATGCTAAAAATGCCCATCACAGATATGCTAACTCTCAAGTAGTTCTTATTGTCTTTGAGGCTCATGAGAAGAAAAGAATCCTTGGGGGGAATACAACATCCCTTAAACATCTAAATAATAAACCATATATCTATACAAATAGCAAAATCGAACTTTGTTAAAATAAAAGAATCAGTAAAATAATAAGAGGCTAGGGCTTCCCTGGTGGCACAATGGTTAAGAATCTACCTGCCAATGCAGGGGACATGGGTTCGAGCCCTGGTCCGGGAGGATCCCACATGCCACAAAGCAATAAGCCCGTGAGCCACAACTGCTGCGCTTGCGCTCTGGAGCCTGCGAGCCACAACTACTGAGGCTGCATACCACAACTACCGAAGCCTGTGTGCCTAGAGCCCGTGCTTCACAGCAAGAGAAGCCACCACGATGAGAAGCCAGAGCACCGCAACAAAGACCCAACGCAGTCAAAAATTAATTAAAATAATAATAATAATAGGCTAAAGTTCCACTTGAACTATTAAAAATTAATCCTGAAGAACTGCAACTTATTTGATATATCCAGGCTAAATACAGTCATAGTTTTTTTTTCTTTAATGGCCCTAAATCACCTCTTCCCCACCCTGCACCCCCCAACTGTGAAAGCACTCCTTTTATCAATTGTGATCTCTTTAAAATGGCACTGAGTTACTCTTTCGGGAGGTGGGGGGAGGGGGATGATCTGAGGTAGAACAAGTCTTAAACAAGAAACAGCTCCTTCTGAAGTCCTATTAAAGATACAAAGTTTCTATCAAAGATAAACATCAAGACATTCCTCAAAATCCTGTTGTGATTAGATTTAAAAGGTTTTGCCTTTAAATTTTTTTTCCTTCAGTAAAACAGTATTATGTTAATTTAGAGCCATTCCTAGCCTTGGATCCTCCTCTATCTCTACACTCCATTTCCTTACCTGCCTCAGTTTTCCCACGTCTCCAGCAGTCTCTCCTCCTGGTAAAACACATTCCTTTGGTCCAATCTGAATCAGGAGAGCCTCCAGATTGGAGAATTGATCATTATCAGGAAACTCACACAGTCCTAGCTTCCTCTGTATGGAGTCAACATACCCAACTCCAACCTGTCTTTGGCCATCAACTGTAGACATTTTAACACCCACAACACCAATGGAAGCTGACATATCGTTGTTACCAAAGAGAATGTCTTCAAACTGAGCAAGATTACCTGGAGAAGCCTAAGCAAAAATAAAGAAAAATTTTAAGAAACTGTTGAATGTACTTTAAAATTTTACTAACCAACAGAAATTACCCAACCTAGATGAATTTTATTAATGAAACGTTTTCTTACCAAAAAAATTACTTATAACCATATAGTCCAATTAACATTACCACACTTTCTATAAAGTATCCTCTCTACTTTTCCAATTAATTTCAGAACACTTGGGCACATCTAAAAATAACAGTATCAAAAGCGATTTTCAGTTTGAAATTTGGCATCTAAGTTTACACTCACTCACACAATCACTGAGGTACCCAAGGTGATAACCCTCTCAATGGTATGCCTAAATCTCTACACTCTGCCAAACTACCTACTGGTTGCACATATCAGAATTTTCACTGAGTAGTTATACCACATAGAAAAACAGTATTATTAGCTTAAATATTAACCTTGGATAGACATCTCTCTATATCAATGTATTTATTTGTAAAATGCAAAGATTCTTCTAGATCAATGATTTCCAAATAAAGGGTCTTTGACAAATTTTTTTTTTTTGGGGGGGCTGTGCCGGGTCTTAGTTGCAGCACACGGGATCTTTGTTGCCACATGCAGGATCTTTGTTGAGGCATACAGGATCTTTAGTTGAGGCATGCGGGATCTTTTAGTTGCGGCATGCGGGATCTTTAGTTGTGGCAGGTGGGATCTAGTTACCTGACCAGGGATCGAACCCGGGCCCCCTGCATTGAGAGTGAGGCGTCTTAACCACTGGACCACCAGAGAAGTTCCTGACCTATTTTCAAAATTTCAAAAAGATTAGAAATCTCTTTAAGACTGTACAAAGTAAGTAAAGGGTCAAGTTTCTTTGCTTTTGGCGCCACCTGTGTCAAGCTGGTGGGTAACAGTACTTCAACATGATCAGAAGCTAACAGGTTGCTGTTAACGTGAGGCATTTCTGGGGCAACTGATGGACCACAGTATGAAACATGAGATAGTCAGAAACAGTCCAAATGAGCACAGTGACAAGCCAAATTTAAGCAACCAGTAGCCATCAATAGTTCTCAAATGTCTTTAGCATCATAATCATGATAATCATTTATGTTTTCTCAATATGGTTCTGAATATCCTGTAACTATGTATGGATTATTGATTAAAATCTGGATCAAAAATGAAATGGAGGAAGTTCCCTGGCGGTCTAGCAGTCAAGACTTTGCACTTCCACTGCAGGGGGCTTGGGTTCAATCCCTGTGACCAAAAAAAAAAAAATGGAAAGCTAGTATTACCTGATACTCAAATTTAAAAAGCACTGATTCAATCACAAATATGAACATCATATTTTCACATACATGCTTTGGATTTACACGCACAGGTTATGCACACCTTAAAAAAACCCTCAGAAGTGAACTAGTAGCTAGCTTATCAAGTAAGATCCCACAAGCCGCACAGCAAGACCAAAAATTAAACAAACAAAAAGTCAATTATAGAGGTCAACTATCCTAAATATCACTAATACTTTACAATAGAATCAATAAGCTAAAAATTAAAAGATAAATCAGTTTTAGCAGTTTTAGATCTGAACTTCTTAAAATAAATATCAGGATGAAGATACTATCTTTTAACCTGATAAAGATACATATTTGAAGATTTTTTTCCGCCTGACCTAAAAGGTAGGGGGTTTAAAAACAATGCATCTCAAAGGATTCTGATGACACAAAGGAGTGAGGTGTGATGGGCTGATAATCCAGTTAATCAGCTGAACTCATGATCCCACATTTTGGTGTTGTTACTAACTGAGCTCTGTGAAGAATGAGATAGAAAAACATCACTTTGCGGTACCCTCAATTTTCTATTAAAATCTTTCAAAATGTAAGATAAAACTGTAAGTCCCACTTTTCTCAGTAAAGTAGCAATGAAAATTCCGAGGAAATTCCATAATAAAGAATAAATGATCTCAGATATAATCTTCAGTAAACGTCAACATTTACAAAGGCGGGGGGTGGTGACAGCAGGCAATATGGAAGGAATACTGAAGAATATTCTATTTGGGGCAACACCAACATCAAATGTTGAAATGTTGTATTAAACCTCACAAAAAAACTTTCTCAGGCCTTTCAGGTCAGAAAACATCTTAAAAACCTTCTAATTTTACTGTTTAAAGAGAAACAGATACAGGAGAAGGCTGGAAAATTTGCCAAGGTCATGCAGAGGGACAGAGGAGAAATGAGATCAGCCAAATACAAGGCCAGAACACTGTTCCGCCTTACCACACATTTATTCCCTTTCAAGGATAAATCTCACCTCCCCAACATTTTAACCATTATCCAATATTTATTTGAAGGTATTGTGTGTGAACAAACAGAAACATGATTTTACAGACTAAAAATAAAGATAGTCCTTAAATAAAACAATAGTACCCCCATCTCCATGAAGGCATTAGAAGCACATCAATAAGCCCTTCTAGGCACACCTAGGAATATGATCAGCATTAAACAAAGTTCCACACTTCTAAAAACATTACAGTCTAATGAAAGAGAAAGGAACATACAAATATCCAAACACATTACAAACGTGTATAAATAGATGTTTGGGATATGTAAATTTGCGTGATATTACTTCAGAAACAGTAAAATCAAATATTCTTTAATGCTGGTATTCAACTTTATGTAAAGGCTATTTATTATTTAGGTTTTAGGGACAGTGACAAAGCTCAGAGTATTCATACTCATAATAAGGATTTACTGAATTTCTGAATTGCTATTAAACTGTTATGTTAAAAACCACATGCTAAAGAATATTAAAGCTTCTCACAGCATTTTACTATCACAACCTGGCTAAAATATTAAACCAACACAGAATTCTCTCATGTTTTTATTTTGTCTACTCTTAAACACAACTAAATTTAAATGGAAGATAATTACCTTAAATGCCAAATACCAATCATTCTCCTTGGAGGCCTTACTTCCAGCTCTGTTCTTATAAACTTCAACTCTGTACTGACGAACTAGAAGAAGATCTTTTACAAAAGACTCAAAATTCATTTTACTAAGTACAACACTCTCCACAGTCTTTGCTCCTAAAGAAAAATATTTAAAATACATGTTACGGATTTGAGGATTTGAAGTCATAAGTGTTGAAGACCTAACACAATGCCTCCCCCCAAGCTATGTTGTTTTCCCAGTAATTCATTCACTCAATAAACTATTTATCAAGCACCTATTACACGTCCTAGATACTTTAGCAGATGAAGGGTATAAAATGGTGGATAGACATAACCCCCTGCACCTGTGGAGCCTACACATCAAAATAAAAAATTGAGAAGACACAAAGACAAAAGAATGAGTCAATATACATACAGCTAATCCTACTTGTCCTTTTTTATCATTTGTTTTTCACAAGTTTGAATAAAACTCTTATGTAATAACTACAATAGTATTTGTATAGGATTTTTTTCAAAAGGTCTATAAAAATAAATTAGTTATTATTCATTATAAAATGTTCTAGGTAACATAGTTCAAAACTTGAAGGTTCAGGGACTTCTCTGGCGGCCCAGTGGCTGGGACTTGGCCTTCCAATGCAGGGGGTGTGGGTTCGATCCCTGGTCAGGGAGGTGGGATCCCACATGGCTTGCGGCCAAAAAGCCAAAATACGGAACAGAAACAATATTGTAACAAATTCAATAAAGACTTTAGGGCTTCCCTGGTGGCGCAGTGGTTGAGAGTCCACCTGCCGATGCAGGGGACACGGGTTCGTGCCCCGGTCCGGGAAGATCCCACGTGCCGCGGAGCGGCTGGGCCCGTGAGCCATGGCCGCTGAGCCTGCGCGTCCGGAGCCTGTGCTCCGAAACGGGAGAGGCCACAACAGTGAGAGGCCCAAGTACCGCAAAAAAAAAAAAAAAAAATCGTCCACATCAAAAAAAAAGAAAAAAAACCGAAGGCTCAAAAAGGTACATCAAAAAGGAGACTTGCATTCCACCACTGTCCCCTACACATCCAGTTCACCACCCAAGTTATCACTTTATAGAATATATTTCCAAACATAGTCTAGGCACACACAAGCAAATATAAGGCATTGCTTTTTTCCTCTTTTACATAAATAATTGCACACTATACACACTGTACTGTATCTTTTTTTTTAACTTTGATATAGTATTTTGGAGATTGTTCCATCAGTACATAATCAGCTTCTTTCTGTTTACAGCTGCAAACGTTCCAATGAACCTAAGGAATTTCTATAATTTAGCCTCTTCCCTATGGGTTGTTTCCAATCTTTGTTATTGAAACAGTGTTGCATGAATAACCTTGTATGTGCTTCACTCTCCAAATATCTGAGTGTATCTGTGAGACAAAGTCCTAAAACTGGATTTTATCAAAGGATGATATGTGTGATTTTTATAAATATTGCAGACTATCCCCCTTGGTTGGCTGTACCAATTAACACTACCACCCGTAAAGTATGAGTGCACCTATTTCCCCTATCCAGTCAACTGAGTTTTCGAACTTCCTGGCCTTCATCTTACATCACTGGTTCTCAAAAGGGAAGATCTTGCTCCCTTAGCGGACAATTGTCAATGCCTGTGGGGCATTTAGGTTGTTACAACTGGGGAAAGGGAATAACAGAATCTAGTAGGAAGAGGCAGGGATGTTGTTAAATGTGCACAGGATAGCCCCTCACAGTAACAAATTAATTCTTCGGTCCAAAATATGAATAGTGCCAAGGCTAAAAAATTGTCTTAGATGGAATATAGTGTCTCACCTTAGTTCTGATTTGTAAATAACAATTTCTTTACAAAATAAATAAAATCACCCACATCATCAAATGGAATTAAAGTTCAATTTTCATATAATATAGGTAATACAAATTATTCACTTAAAGGTAATTCAGATTATACTTGTAGATTATTCTGACAATTCTGGATCTTATGAAAGATTTAACCTAAATTTAACAATAGATCACATCAAGTACAAATATCAAATACAAATAAGCATAAAGATTAATTAAATGACATAATACAATTGTTCTGTACAGCAAAACGCAGCTGATACTTTCAATATCAGTTCACTAGTTATAAGTAGTAGACAAGAATCCCTGCTGCCTGTGTGCCACAACTACTGAGCCTGCACTCTAGAGCCCACGTGCTGCAACTACTGAAGCCTGCACGCCTAGAGCCCGTGCTCCACAAGAGAAGCCACCACAATGAGAAGCCCGCGCACCGCAACAAAGAGTAGGCCCCGCTCACCGCAACCAGAGAAAGTCCACGCACAGCAACAAAGACCCAACGCAGCCAAAAATGAAAATAAATAAAATAAATAAATTTATATTTTAAAAAAAAAGGTTATCCTCCGAAGATACTATTTCTCTCAAAGGACTGTTTGTGACACACTGGATGTTCCTGGTGAAGAGCCTGGCTGTATGCTTTAAGTCTGAAAGCTGGGAAGTAAGACTGAAGGGGAACTGGAAGAGAAAGCTACCCAGCCTCCACGTGGTGCAGAAAAAAAACCTCAGGTTGATACAAGATTCTCCTCTTCAAGAATAATTTGGAGCCCCCATCTTCATTCAGCTGATAATGTGTCTGCTTACATGTGGGCACTGTGCCAGGTGCTGGGATTCTAAGGCAGAGACTGGTTAAGACAGAGTTCCTGCCCTCTGGGAGCTTTCAGTATATTGGCATAGAGTAAAATAAATGCTGTGTCTAAGGTAAGGAGAAGGTCCTAGGGCAAGGAACACATGAGAGGGGCAGCTAACCAGGCAGCCTTAAGATGGGAGTTAAGAAAGGCTTCCAAGAGGAGATGCTTCTAAGCTGAGTTCTGACAGCAAAAGAGGCAAAAGATAAGGAACTTCCTTTTTTAGGGACTCAGATTCCTATCTATAAATTGAAGCTAGGTACTAACCCACCTCACAGAGCTTTATTATAATAATCTTTTTTCTTTTTTTTTTTTTTTTTTTTTGCGGTACGCAGGCCTCTCACTGTTGTGGCCTCTCCCGTTGCGGAGCACAGCCTCCGGACGCGCAGGCTCAGCGGCCATGGCTCACGGGCCCAGCCGCTCCGCGGCATGTGGGATCTTCCCAGACCGGTGCACGAACCCGTGTCCCGTGCATCGGCAGGCGGACTCTCAACCACTGCGCCACCAGGGAAGCCCCTATAATAATGTTTTGATAGTTGTTGAAAAGTAAGAGAAAAGTAGCTAAAAGGATATGAATAAGTCTAAATGCCAAAAGAATGAGCCAGAGAGAAGAAATGATCAACAGCAAAGCCATCTGTGAGACGAGGAGAGGGGATCCAGACCACAGCAAAAGGCTCATCTCTTCACTGGCACAACAGGGAAGGAGAGAATGGGTACAGACGACATTAAAAGTATTGGTTCAAGAAACAGCCCAAAAAAAAAAAAAAAGAAAAGAAACAGCCCAAATGTCCATCAACTAACGAATGGATTAAACAAAATATTGTATATCCATACAACGGAATATTTGGCAATAAAAAGAAATGAAGTACTGATAACACAGATGAACCTTAAAATGTTAAGTGAAAGAGATCAGTCACAGAAGACCAATGTTATAAGCAAATCTAGAGAGAGAAAGCAGATTAGCAGTTGCCTGGGTTTGGGAGGACTCAGGGGAAACCCTGTACCCTGCTAATGGGTACAGGGTTTCTCAAGACTCAAGTGAACTTTAACCTCTCTTATAATGCCTCTTCTGATGGCTCCAGTCTTTGGCAATCCTGCCTCTGCCTCTTTGGCAACTTGTTATGGAGCATCCTCCATAGGTCTTCACCTGGAATTGGAATTACTTCTGCCTTGCTCTCCACAAGGGGGAGCTCTGTGAAGGTGGGGATACTGCCTTTTTTTTTTTTTTTTTTTTTTTAACAGTACGCGGGCCTCTCACTGTTGTGGCCTCTCCCGTTGCGGAGCACAGGCTCCGGACGCACAGGCTCAGCGGCCATGGCTCACGGGCCCAGCCGCTCCGCGGCATGTGGGATCTTCCCGGACCGGGGCACGAACCCGTGTCCCCTGTGTCGGCAGGCGGACTCGCAACCACTGCGCCACCAGGGAAGCCCTGGGATACTGCCTTTTGATCTATGTACTCCCAGTGTCCATAACCCTGCCCGACAAGGCAGCACTCAATAAATGTCTATCTAATGAATGAAACAGCTTTTGTCAGTAACCTTCCATCTGCATATGGCAGAGGCAGGACTAAAATCCACAACTCCTTACTCCTTCTATTATGTTCATTCCTAGGAGCCAAGGATAAAAGAGATTAACATAAAACTCGATGTTCAGAACATCTAACTACAAGAGGGTGAGAAGTTTGTAGCTTTCCAGGGAGAGATTATGCTAGAGAGATGGGGATGGGTTACCGAGGGCACTGAATGCCGAGCTGAGGCAGACATACATGACTAGCTCAAGGCCACACAGCTGGTAAGTGGAGGGGCTGCGACTTGAAGCCAGGCAATCTGGCTCCAGTTCGAGGTCCTGACCACTTGGCAATACTGCCTATTAACAGTAGACACTACAGGTCCCTGCGCTGAACAGCGATATAAATGACGTTCGCTAAACAGGCAAAATCACGCTGGCGACATAAATCGGTCTCCCTAACCCCCTTCTATTCTAAATCTCAATCCTGGACTGGCGTTTGTGATAAAGAGGTCTGGCGGCGTTTGTGATGATATCCACAGCGCCAAGGCTGGAGCGAGAAGCAGACACCCACGCGGACTGCAGCAAAATTAAATAGAACAATGTGTTAAAACGCCTCGCACGAAGCGATCGCTATTAGGTCTGATCCGGGGCAGCTCCGGAGGGACAGACTCAGGATGGAGGCAGGGCAGGGGGCGGGTGGCGTCCCATTCGGCCAGGCAGGGGCCGGAGCACGCGCAGTGGCCCCACGAGGCACCAGCGTCCCCGCCCCCGTGTCTCCCTGCCCGACACCCTCCCACTTCCTGAGAGAAGCCAACTCCGCGGGGTCCTCCCCTGAGCCCGCGCCGTCCCCGCCCTCACCTGCCGGTCCCATGTATTTGACCACCCCCTGGGTCTTGAACACCTCCCGGGCGGCCAGCAGCGCGTCCTCCCGGTGCGCCGTGTAGAAGTCGCCCCGGTCGAAGAGGCGCACCGTGGTGGTCGGCTTCTCCGGCATGCCCTGGAAGAAGCGCACGAAGCCGACCTCGGCCGCACTCTCCAGCTGCAGCGTCTCTTTCGGCTGCACCGCCATTTCGGAACCTCTCCGCCGCCTGCCTGATGGAACTGCGCGACCCTGCACCCACTAAGCTGTTTCCCGCCTCCCCTCCCTCGCCCCCCGTGAGGCGTCCGGCCTCTGAGGAGACACCCAATCAGCATCCAGCGCTGCGTTTCGGTGGGTGGGAGTGCGCCGCGACAGCCAATCATAATCGGACGCGGCCGAGCTTCCCGCGCACGCTGGTGACTCTGTCTATTGCGCATGCTTGAGCCTAGGTCGCAGGCCGCCGCGGCAGACACCCGTCCTTGAAAGAATACAGTTATCCAGGTTTTCTCGGCTGCACTGGTGTGGGTCCCAGGTGTATGGTTAGCTAGTTTAGGTGACCAGGTGGAAAGTTCTGGCAGGTTTTGAGTTTGTTATGTACCCGGAAGCAAGAGAGTGCAATCAGAAAGAAACTTGAAAACAAGGAAAAACTAGCCTTCCTCCCTATCACAGTATTTTTTTAACCTGTGCCCCTCTCTCTCCAACTGCCTCAGTTTTCGTTTTTAAGCAAATTGCCTGCATCAAGCTTACACGTTTCTTCTCCACAGCCTCCGTCCTGGCCAAATTCTCGTATCGTCCACTCCTTGATTGATTCATACATTCAAAAACAGAAGGCCTGCTATGCGCCAGACTTCTAGGATCTGAGGATCACTAGTAAAGAAGAGAAAAACCACTGCCTTTGTTGAACTTACATTCTAATGAATGGATTCAGATAATATCCTAAGTAAACTTAGAGTAAGTAAACTGCTAGAAGATAAGTGTTTAGGTAAAAAAGATGGGGGGGGTGATTTTTTTTTTTTTAATGTTGAGCAAAGACTTGAAGGAGGTCAGGATACGTCCTGCACAGTTACCTGCCTTACAAAAGGTATTGCACTCTCCTGTTTGCTCACCCTTCCCCCATAAAAGCAGCCCCAAACCCTGATACAGCAGCAGAATTACCCCGGGGGCTTTTCAAAGGTGTTCCTGGGCCCCACCCATACATAATGGGTTGGAATTTCTGAAGGTGGGATCTTGGGATCTGTAAGAAAGCTCCCTGGACATTCCTGACAATCAGCTCAGTTTAGAAACCACTTAATTCAAATAGTTTCAGAAGCAGAAAGTTTGAACCATCTGACTGCTGACTACATCTCCCACTTCCTGTAGTGCCCCCTCCTCTCACCCCAGCTCTGTGATCTGGAGCCATAAACTTCCCCTTACCTTTCAATACCTGTGGCTCTAACACAAACCTGTCCCTGTGCTCTGGAATGGGCTTGCCCTGCCCTTTGTGTAGCAAACTACTGGTCACTCTTCAGTCCTCAGGCCTGAAGTATGCCCAGTTCCCCCAAGTGTAATTAGTTGGATTATCTTCTGGAGTATGATTTTGTTCATATCTCTATTATATTTGCTGCATTGTTTTAGAAATATATGTTCAGGGACTTCCCTGGTGGCGCAGTGGTTAAGAATCTGCCTGCCAATGCAGGGGACACGGGTTCGAGTCCTGGTCTGGGAAAATCCTACATGCCGCGGAACAACTAAGCCCGCACACCACAGCTACTGAGCCTGCGCGTCTGGAGCCTGTGCTCCGCAACAAGAGAAGGCCGCGACAGTGAGAGGCCCGCGCACGGCGATGAAGAGTGGCCCCCGCTCACCGCAACTAGAGAAAGCCCTCGCACAGAAACGAAGACCCAACACAGCCAAAAATAAATAAATAAATTCATTTAAAAAATATATATATATATCTTTTCTTTAAAGCCATGTGCATATATTAAATGTTTATGATAATTTCGAAAGTTATGTCAAATAGTTGTCTTATAGAATTTTTTTATATTTTCTAGTCCTACAGAGGAAACTATGAATTTCTAAAAATAACAGAAAAGAGGGATTTTGCAAAAATATAACTGGAAGACATGGTACAATATTATTGATAGGGTGCAATAAAATCATTACCACCAGATGGGTTTTAATTTTCTCATATTTTCCAAATTCATAATGACTGTTACCTACTTATAATCAGAGTAAGTAAGTATTGGGCAAAAAGGCACATGTACCTAACAAAGAGACTCTTCAAAGAAGTAATAATTAAGATTTTTAAACAACCAAAAATAGAAGTGTTTAGTAAATTTTAAAGTGTTTAACTTAATCGTTTTTTCTGTAACATCTTTATTGGAGTATAATTGCTTTACAACGGTGTGCTAGTTTCTGCTTTATAACAAAGTGAATCAGCTATACATATACATATATTCCCATATCTCCTCCCTGTTGCATCTTAACTTAATCTTAAAAATAAATTATTGCTAGCTCAGGGACTTCCTTAGTGGTACAGTGGTTAAGAATCCACCTGCCAATGCAGGGGACACGGGTTCAAGCCCTGGTCTGGGAAGATCCCACAAGCCGCGGAGCAACTAAGTCCGTGTGCCACAACTACTGAGTCCGAGTGCCACAACTACTGAGCCTGCACTCTAGAGCCTGCGAGCCACAACTACTGACCCCACGTGCCACAACTACTGAAGCCCACGCACCTAGATTCTATGCTTGGCAACAAGAGAAGCCACCGCAATGAGAAGCCCATGCACCACAACAAAGAGCAGCCCCCGCTCGCCGCAACTATAGTAAGCCCGGGCGCAGCAACGAAGACCCAATGCAGCCAAAAATAAAATAAATAAATAAATGTATAAAAATAAATAAATTATTGTTAGCTCAGTTTTCTATGATAATATGCCCATGAGAAATTCATATTCAACACTAATTTTGCCACCACTCTCTAGTTTCTCAAATTTTTGTAATTTGGTTGTATTATTCCATTATTAAAAAATGACAATAAGTAAAGTGCTGTCAACAATGTCAGAAGCTGCAGTTGCAGAGAAAGGATGACTAAAAATGGCCCCTGGAGCTCAGTATTAAGACATCTTTTTCTTTTTTAAACAGCTTTACGGAGATATAATTTACATATTGCATAATTCATCCATTTAAAGTATATAACTCAATGATTTTTGGTATATTAACAGGGTTGTATAACCATCACAACAATCTAATTTTAGAACATTCTGTCACTCCAAAAAGAAACTCCATACAAATTAGCAGTCACTCCCTATTTCCTACTCCCCCTATTTCCTGGCAACCACAGATCAACTTTCTGTCTCTATAAATTTGCCTTTTCTGGGCATTTCATATAAATGGAATCATACAATATAGGGTGTTTAGTGACTGGATTCTTTCACTAAGCATAATGTTTTTAAATTTCATTCACGTCATAATATGTGTCAATACTTCACTCCTTTTTATTACCAAATAATGTATTATTGAATGGCTATACCACACTTTATCTATTCATTCATCAGTTGGTGGACATTTGGATTGTTTCCACTTTTGGCCATCACGAACAATGCTGCTATGAACGTTCATTTACAAGTTCTTATATGGACAAATGTTTTTATTTCTCTTCGATATATACCTAGAAGTGGGACTACTGTATCATACTTTTAATATATGTTTAGCTGTAGTCCTCATGTTAAACTATAACCCATATGTTTAACATGCTATGTTTAACATTTTGAGGAATTGTAAAACTTTTCCAAAATGCCTGCAACACTTTACATTCTCTTTAGCAATGTATAAGTGTTCCAGCTTTTCCACATCCTCACCCACACTTGTTGCTGTCTTTTTTTTTTTTTTTTTTTTTGCAGTACGCGGGCCTCTCACTGTTGTGGCCTCTCCCGTTGCGGAGCACAGGCTCCAGATGTGCAGGCTCAGCGGCCATGGCTCACGGGCCCAGCCGCTCCGCGGTATGTGGGATCTTCCCAGACCGGGGCACGAACCCGTGTCCCCTGCAACGGCAGGCGGACTCTCAACCACTGCGCCACCAGAAAAGCCCCTGTCTGTCTTTTTGATTCTAGCCATCTTAGTGGGTATGAATGGTATCTTATTGTGGTTTTGATTTTCATTTCCCTAATGACTAATGATATTGAGTATCTTTTCATGTGCTCTGTATGTTCTTCTGAGAAAATATTTGCAAATTATATATCTGACAAAGGACTCGTATTCAGAATACATAAAGACATCTTACATCTCAATAATAGAAAGATAAATAACCCAATTTAAAAGTGGGCAAATGATCTGAAGAAGTCATTGGTTTTTGAGAAAGCTCTTTGGTTGGTTGATGTGGGCAACAGAAGCTCTATGGATTGAAATTTTCATTCTGAAAACAAAATGTGTTAGTTCTATTTAAGAGGTTTGTTAAGAAAGGAAAAGAGATAGAAATGGCAGCTTGTTAGGGAAGCAAGGTCAGTGGGAATTTTTAGAGGGGTTGGGGGGCCATGTTTTAGGATGATGGGAAATAACTGAAATTATGTTGTATCTACAGAAACCGTTGTGTTTATTGAGGAGGGAAAACTTTTTCTCTACTCTCTTAAGTTCAGTTACTGGTAGTATGTGAATTAAACTAATAAAAGACAGATTAATGGGGGGAAAGGCACAATTTTTATTAATATATACATGCACAGGAGTTCACAGAAAAGTAAATATCAAAGAATCGGTTAGACTCAGGGTCTCACATATCCTCTTAACAAAGGAAAGAGGCTTTGGGCTTCCAGAGATGACAATTGTGGGGAAGTAACCAGGAAATATATGGGAGAACTAATGGAAGATAAGGGCTGTTGTAGTAAGGTCTAGTTATGCAAACTCATCTCAGTGTCAACTCTCTCTCTCTGGTGATGGGTCGGGGGAAACACCTTCACAAAGGGAATTTATGCCCTGATTTTAGGCAGATAAGTGGAGGGCAGAGAACTCTTTCTGCATCTGTTGATTCTCAATTGCCTTTAGCTCAAAAAAATCCTTATGCCAAAGTGGCATATTTGGGGGTAGCATATCCTGATCTCCTTCATGTTGAAAGAAGTAGAAAGAGCTGAGACTAAAGTGTTAAGAAAGGCTTCATGAAAGGGAATCTTAAGCTGGGCCTTGACTAAGTAGAGGATATTCCAGATGTAAGAAAGAACATAAGAATATAACCTTTCACACACCATTGTAAAGCAATTATACTCCAATAAAGATGCTAAAAAATATATAAACTTTAAAAATTGTGAATCACTATGTTGTACACCTGAAACTTATATAACATTGTACATCAACCATACCTCAATTTTAAAAAAAAAGAAAAAAGGGCTTCCCTGGTGGCGCAGTGGTTGAGAGTCCGCCTGCCGATGCAAGGGACACGGGTTCGTGCCCCGGTCCGGGAAGATCCCACATGCCACGGAGCGGCTGGGCCCGTGAGCCATGGCCGCTGGGCCTGCGCGTCCGGAGCCTGTGCTCCGCAATGGGAGAGGCCACAACAGTGAGAGGCCCGCATACCGCAAAAAAAAAAAAAAAAAAAGAAAAGAAAGAACATAAGGAAAGGCATGGTCAAGCCCAAGCAAAGTATAAAAGGACTGGGGAACAGGAAAATTTGAGGAATGGGAAGGAAAATCTTGAATGCAGCAAAGTTGGATATATTGAAGTATAATGGGAAATAAGGTAGATTGTGACCATTTTCGTTGTTCTGGGAATAATACACAGGAAGGATTGAGAGTGAAGAGGAAGGAAGCCAGAAATTACATCTAGGCAAGTGGTAAAGTTTTGGAGCAGGGTATTGGCACTGGAGACAAAGGAGGAACCAAGAGAGGCCAGGCAGAGTGACCATAGCTAGAGGCCTGGGATCCCACTCGTGGAACACTCCTGTGGCTGCCATTGGTCTCACCCCATCACTGCCCTTGAGAGTTTTCTCAACTGTTCTTTGTTTTCATCACAAGATTCCAAGTCCTAGGTGGAGGTGCCTGTACCCTGATGCTCAGAGCAGAGGGAGGATAACCACCCTTAAATTTCTGCAGAGGGAGTTGGAGAACTGGCTGCCAATACCACACACAGGAGGATTCTCCCCAAATGGAAGAGGAGATGGGAAGCTGGGCAGCCAAAAGGGGAAACAGCACCCAGTGCAGGGCCAGACTGGCAGGGGGAAGGGGCAGAAAAGTGCTATGATCAACTTTAAGCAAATAATTCTGGGAGCAACGTGGGATTTGGTTTAGAAAGGGAATAGATTGGTGGTGAAGAGATCAGTGAAAATGTGTAAGAGAGGCAAATTAGAGGCAGATTTATTCCTGAGGGAGAAACTCAGGGCCTGATGACTAAAAGAATGGAGAAGTTAAGAGAGAAAAAAGAACTTGGGACTTGGTACCTGGTGACAATGCCATTAACTGATTCTGAGAATATAAGAGTTCACTAGGTTTTCGGAGGAAGATGATGAGGTCATTAAAGGCTAGTTAAGTGTAGAACTCAGGGTGAGTTACAAGAATGGAGATTGGGGCTTCCCTGGTGGCGCAGTGGTTGAGAATCTGCCCGCCAATGCAGGGGACACGGGTTCGAGCCCTGGTCTGGGAAGATCCCACATGCCGCGGAGCAACTAGGCCCGTGAGCCACAACTACTGAGCCTGCGCGTCTGGAGCTTGTGCTCCGCAACGAGAGGCCGCGACCGTGAGAGGCCCGCGCACCGCGATGAAGAGTGGCCCCCGCTCGCCGCAACTAGAGAAAGCCCTCGCACAGAAACGAAGACCCAACACAGCCAAAAATAAATAAATTAATTTTTTATAAAAAAGAACGGAGATGGTATTTCTGTTATCATCAGGACTTGGATGGTAACTAAAGCAAGGGAATGATGAAATCCTCCCGGAAGAAAAAGAGGAAAAAATAGAAGAAAGGATAAATCCTGGGAACATCAGTATTTCAGAGTCAGCAGAAGAGAAAACAAAACAGAGGAGAGTAATGCCAGCGAAGCCAAAGAAGAAAATCTGTAGGCAACATACTGGGGTAGGATATGGGGCATTGTGGTGATAAGCTGTGGAGAGATCAAATGATTCAATACCGGGGAAACTGGCAATTAGCTGGTCAGTGCTGACTTTTGGCAGGAGTAGCTTCAGAAGAGGTAGAACAGAAACTAGAGGGCACTGGGTTGAAGAGTTACTGATTTATTACCTCTTAGCTCCAAATTCACCCTTTGTGCATGCTCTGAAGCTTTGTCGGTAGAGGGCGCTGGAGAGACACTGCAAGAAGAAAGGGTATTGTTTTCCCTGTGGCACCTGCTGCTTCCCCAGTGCCCAGCTCCTGCAGCACCCAGGGCTTCTGCAGCCCTGGACAGCAGATGGCAGCTTCCCGGAGCACCAACTGCTACACCCCAGCTATAAAAGGCAGCTTTATACAGTGCCGTAGGTGTCGGGCAGGACACCTCCGTATGAGGAGCTATCCCTCAGCACCCTAGAGCAGGCGTCAGCAAACTTTTTCTGTAAAGGACCAGAGTAATAGTTAGGCTTTGCATTCCACTGGCCCGGTCTGTTACAATTACTCAACTGCCCTTGTAGTGCAAATCAGCCACACACAACACATAAACAAATGAGTGTAGCTGTGCTCCAATAAAACTTTATGGACACAGATTTTTATTCCATGTAATTTTCACATATCATGAAATGTTCTTTAAATTTTTTCAACCATTTAAAATGCAAAAACCATCCGTAACTCCCAGACTGTTTAAAAACAGATGGCAGACCAGGCTGCAGGTTATAGTTTGATGACTCCTGCCCTTAAGAGCAAATTTTTCCAGTAGGTTCCACAAGAGAGATTTTCAAAAAGTTCTGCCAGTGCAGCACCACAGCAACTTCTCTGCTCTTTATCAAACCATAATGCCCTCTCCCACAAGGTCTGGATTCCAGTCCAGGGTGTGGGGCTTGGCGGAAGTAGAGGGTCTCTTCTCTGGGTACTGTCTCAGCCCTGGGGTGGTGGCTGTTCTCTGTATCTGCTATTCTGTCTTTAAAGTTCTCATTACTTTCTACTACTAATTTTTGTTGCTGTGTAACAAATGACCACAAATTCAGCATCTTAGGACATTTTCACTTTCTATAGGTCTGGAGTCCAAGCAAAGCGTGACTGGGTCTTTTCCTCAGGGTCTCGAGACTGCAGTGAAAATGTCACCAGGGTTGCTCTCATCAGGAGCTGAGGTCCTCTTCTGAGCTCACTGGTTGTTGACAGAATTCACTTCCATGGTTGAGGGACTGATGCCCTCAGCCACTAGGGTCGGCCTGCCATTTCCTGATAGGTGACTCTCTCCAAAACACGGCAGTTTGCTTTAAGGTTAACAGGAGAGCACGTCTATTTCTGCTTTTTGTCTCTTACTTTTAGGCACTCTTTTGTAATCTCCCTTTTAATTGAGTCAAGTGATGAGGGATCGTAACTGCATCTACAAAATCCCTTCACCTTTGCCATATAACAATCTCAGGGGTGATAGCCTATCATAGTCACAGATCTTGCCTACACTCTAAGGGAAGAAATTACATAGAGCATACACATCATGGGTAAGAAATCTTAGGGGCCATCCTAGGATTTGCCTACTACGGAAGGGACAAAAATCATATCCCTTGTTTAAAACATAATATTAAAAAATGTTAAACATATGTTAAACATATGTTAAAAAACATATCCCAATGTTTAAATCTAGTTTTTATATTTTCTTTAATGTTCTTTTCATAGTGTTTTTAAAAATTTCCTAAGAAAAGCAAAACATTTCAGGATACTTTAACTTCATATAAAATGTGTTTGTACCATAATTATTCAGTTGAAAAAAATGGTGCTTCTAATTCAACCAACCATGGAATTCATGGTTCACAACATTCTCCATCAATTCTATTAAGTGTCTGTCAAAATGTCACTTTGACTAAAATAGAATCTTAGATGCATGCAGAATAAAATTGTTTGGTTTTTCTGTGTAGATGTTACACACTACAGGGACTTCCCTGGTGCTCCAGTGGGTAAGACTCTGTGCTCCCAATGCAGGGGGCCCAGGTTCAATCCCTGGTGGGGGAACTAGATCCTGCATGCCGCTAAGAAGTCCACATGCCACAGCTAAAGAGCCTGCGTGCCGCAACAAAGACCTGGCGCAGCCAAAATAGATAAATATTTTTTTTAAAAAGATGTTATTAAAAAAAAAAGTTACACACTACAGGTTATAAATTTTATATTGAATATACATGATTATAAGGACTCATGCAAATTCTAATTTGTAGCTAGGATTCAGAGCATTTCTTAACCTATTATTTGTACACTATGAAATTTGATTCAATATGATTGAAATGAAGTTAGGAAAGTCATTTTTTAAATCTTTTATTTCATAGTTCATAAAAAACATTTATATGTACAAGACTCAAAGCAGACAGAAAGGCAGCTATTTAATCACAAACAGACGAGACAGTAGTCACTCAGACTCTACTGTGGAAGCATATTTAATGCATACCCTTCAATGTTAGGCATAAATAATTCAAACTATGCAGTTCAAATTCTGGGTTTTATATCAGATCTGCATATATATACTTGTGGTCAAACTTTAAGATTAGTAAAGTCAATTTCAAACTGCTTATATTTTGAGTACAGGTTTAACTGTTACAAATATATGTTAACTAACACAATAGTGGTCTTCAAAGATCTTCTCTTTGCCCCATGTTCATACGTTTGTAATCTGAGTCTGTTTGCTAATTTCCCTTCTTGTAGTTACTCTTCAAATGAGTGTTATGCATTGAGTTCCCTATGCATTTCACCCATCTCCTTTATCTGAAATAGAGGGAAAAAGAAAAAATTAAAATAATTTTGCACCCAGTCTTTTGTTTATTCTGGAAATAGCTTAAAAAACAAAAAGGAACGCAAGAAAATTCTCTTCCACATTTATGACTTATTTAAATTTTTTTTAAAAAAGGTATATTACAAGGAAACACACATTAAGTACATGATCCAAACTGCTTTTTAGAGATAAGATGGCCAAAGTGACAGAGAAGTAGCAGGTAAGCTAAATCTTTAAGAATGGGTAATATTTTTGTTAAATGTATACCATTTTTAAATATAGGAAGAACTAATTCATTTTCTATTTTGAATCATTTACTTTATGGGTGAGGAAATTGAAGTTTAGAATTAAATGATTTGTCTGAGATCACACAATTAATTATAGGCAGAACCGAGACAAGATGACAACTACTACGGATGGCAAACATCTTGCTGTGCGGCAAGCATGGGATCGGCACTTTACACAGATTACTTTATTAAATCCTTACGATGGGTCTGCACTATTATCCCCGTTTTACAGATAAAGGAAACATGGAGGCTTAAGGGAAGTTAAATAACTTGCCTAGCCAATAAGTGGTCAGAATTCAATATAATCTGGTCTGCTATAGAACTCGTGCAAGAAAATTTAGCATTGTGAGACTCTCCCTAAGACCCTAAGGACTATACTATAAAGGGACTCAAGTGTAATTGAGACCTGTCAGTGTCTGGAAGGTATAGGGATTATTACAAGTAAGAGATTAAAACAAGGGCCTTTTAATTAAATAATCCACTTACCTCAGCTTTCTCATATTTTGCCATTCTTTTCTTTCTGGAAACAACCTATATGGAAGAAAAATGATTACTATTTGAGGACTGCTACCCAAACAAAAAGTTAGTCTAAAGTGACACATATGCTTTTAATGAACACAATTCTGATATGAACAAATTTAATTTTAAAATCTATCCGTAGACATTGTTTCTCAAATGCACTGAGAAAACAATGAATAATCTTGAGTGAAATGTAACAGCGTAGTGGGCATTCTTCCACATCTTCTTCCATCCTAACACAAATATATGAACATATGCATGTAAGTTTTAGGGGGTCTCAAAAAACAAATGGGATCATGCAGAGTATCATTTCCCTCTTTGCACAGCCTGTATCCACATCACAGGAATCCTTCCAGATCAAAAGCTATAGATTGAACTCCTCCTTTTTTTTTTAACTCCTTCTTTTTAATAGCCACTTTATTCCATGGCATGGATACCCCCCAGTTTACTCATCCATCCTCCGCTGGATGTACACTCAGGTTGTTTCCAGATTCACCTTACTAGCAACGCTGGAATACATGACCTTGACCATGCTTCCTTATATACTTATGCTTTCATTTCTGTAGAACAATTAGATTTCTATGATGAACCTTTCATGTGTTTATCTGCCATCTGGAATTCCTTTTCTGTAAATTGTCTATTCACACCTGTCACCACTCTTTCTTTAGTTTCCTCATCATTTTCTAAGAACCCTTTATATAGTATGCATAATAATCTTTTGTTTTATGCGTAGTGAATATTTTCCCCAAGCCTATCACTGACATTTTTTTCACTTTACAGTATCTCTGCCATACAAAATATTTAATTTCAATGAAGTCAAATATATACTTCTTCCTTCACGGATTCCAGATTTCCCACCTTACTTGGTTTCTTTTATCACAAGGTTGTACAACATCTCCTAAATTAATTTTGAGACTTACTTTATTCTTTAACATTTTGAACTATAACCCGTCTAGAATTTGTGTTTGAACATTGGTATACTGCCCAACTCCTTTCACGCTGCTGTGCTCCAAAACGTGCTATTCACACACAGTTGAGCAATACGGCCAGCCCTGGTGGGGTGAAACAGGAATCCAACTTTTGTTTTCTTCCAGATGGATAGCCAAGTGTGATAATGCTGCTGAACTGAAAATATAACTTCTCATATATCATCAAATCTATTTCTGAATTTGCTGTGTTGGTAAAATTTCCTGATGCTGAAGTACCCTTACATGTCTAGAACAAATGCTGCTTGTTCAGGTGATACAGTCTTCTTCTGAAGCACTGCTAAGTTCAGTTTACATTAAATCTTTTATTTTGAACTGTTGCTTCACACTTATCCCTTTTAATTCTTTTTTTATGCTAACATTAATTTGTGTTCTGTAGTTTCATCTCACTGAATGGTTTGGGAATTCAGGTTACTTTGCACTAACCCTGGCAACAGTGTTGAACTGCACTCCTGTGTGCAGTGAGGACAGCTGAAGGACGTTTGCTATTTGACAGCAATGTAACCAACCTGTGAGGTGCTCAGCTACAAGCTTTTCTCAGATCAGTATCCTTTCTTGCTTCATAAGGTTGACTATTTTATAAAAAGGGACCGGAAATGCAATAGATTCATTCAGCATAAAGGATTACAAAAAATGAAGACTTGGTTTCATTAACTTGTTTTGGCACACCATTGTGGCTTTTTCATATTATCACCTTTTCTTCAAAGAAGAGACCCTGAAATGAAATTTTACTTGTCCTATGCTCACCAGCACAGCAATTCCAGCAGTAATTGCTACTGCCACAACCACAATGACAGCAATTATACCAGCTTGTAGACCCTGCATTGAAAATTCAGGTGGTTTTTCATCAACATAGTAAATTGAAGTTCGACTGGGATCCAGATCCAGTAGTTCCCCATTTACTCTCAGGTCCATCCTGTTGGACTGGAACAAGGATTCATCTTTAACCTACATTGAGAAGGAGAAAAGCAATTTAAAATAGTTAAGAAAACCTACCACGGCCACATAGAATTACGTGCCAATTATGTACCAAAAGCACTGCTGCCAAGAACCTTTACGGTTTTGGTGATAACAATCTCATCCACTGAAACAGAAGAAAGAAAAAACAAAAAATACCCACCACTTTAATGACAGGCAAATTTCAAACATATACAAAAGTAGAAAGAAGAGAATAATGAGATCCCATGTACCTGTTAAACTCAGATTCAATAACATCAACACATGGCCAACCTTATTTTATCTACTCTTCCTTCTATCCCCACCCCCCCAGCCTCTCCCAGCCTGGTTTTTTGTTTTGTTTGTTTGTTTTGTGGGGTTTTATTTTGTTTTGTTTTGCTGCATCGCTTGGCTTCCGAGATCTTAGTTCCCTGACCAGGGATCGAACTCAAGCCCTTGGCAGTGAAATCGCAGAGTCCTAACCACTGGACTGCTAGGGAATTCCTTGGCCTTGTTATTTTGAAGTGAATCCCAGATTTCATCAGGAAATAATTCACTTAAGGGACTTCCCTGGTGGTCCAGTGGTTAACACTCCATGCTTCCATTTCAGGGGGCACGGGTTCGATCTCTGGTCAGGGAACTAAGATCTCCCATGCTGTACAGCACAGCCAAAAAAACTTTTTAAAAAAGAACAAAGCCTCAGTGCCCCTGTGGTTACTATCAAGTGGTCTAACATACACGTAACTGAAATTCCAGGAGATGGGCTCAGGAAAAAAAAAAAAAAGAAAATAGCTCACTTCAGTATATTAAAGTTTAAACAAACATTTTAATCACACCAGTTACACAGCTTTTTTTTTTTTTTTTTTTTGCGGTACACGGGCCTCTCACTGTTGTGGCCTCTCCCGCCGAGGAGCACAGGCTCCGGACGCACAGGCTCAGCGGCCATGGCTCAAGGGCCCAGCCGCTCCGCGGCATGTGGGATCCTCCCGGACCGGGGCATGAACCTGTGTCCCGTGCATCAGCAGGCGGACTCTCCACCACTGCACCACCAGGGAAGCCCCACACAGCATTTTTTACATAGTCTCTTGTTAATGGAAATTATAGTAGGGGAAGGCTACACTCACAAACTAAATAACTGCCAGGGAGGTAGTAAGAATCATAGGAGAGAAGATATTCTAGGCAGAACAATGTGATAAAAAGGCATAAATATACAAGCAAGTAAGAAAGGGGTATAAGAAAGGTGAGTATGAACGACAAGGAGGACAAAATTAATTGCAGCATGAGAACCAGTTGGAGAACAGTTATTCATACAGTTGATCTAAAAGTAGAGAAACAGGTGAAAGATCTTGAATCCACTGAGGCATGATAGACAACATTACATTTCTAAACACAGGAATAAAATGAGGGAGATTATACTCACATCTTTTTCAAAATAATAAGCCACATCAGCTATGTCTACATCATTCTGAGTTTTCTGAGAAGAATTTTGTACCAGGTCAATAACGATAACATCATTCTCATACTGGGGGAAAAATTGAAAAATACAAATTAATATTACTATAACCGAAACTGTATGAAAATATCATTGTTCAATAATCGGAATATTCAGTGTTTGATTTTCTGTAATCTGCATGTGTCAGTGTTTCTTGCCATTAGTGGATAATTGGGTTTATCACTAATAATTTCAAAATCTTTGGGAGGTTTTAAAAATCTATCCGAAGGAATTAAAATAGCAATGCAACCAAAGATAATTATAATTTTCTTTTCAAAAGAGAATTTTTAAAAGATTTTAAACAAGATATTAAAGTACCTTATTTGGTTAGAACTACTTTAATGCTAAAATGCTAAAGAAATGCAATCCAAAACGCAGTGGCATTTACCATGTTCTGTTTTTAGGAAGGAAAAAAGTCTGTCCCTACCAAAAAGTCTTTTAAAAAATGACAGCAATTTTCTGCCTTGAAAGAGTTCCATCACACTATTCAAGCATTTTTCAACCAAAGTTGAAAGAGTTAAGGAAGGGCTAACTGGTTAAAGACTAGCTCCTGAAACCAGAGAAAACAGGACTACGTAGCATCCTAAGTATTGCCAAAAACAACCACAGAGAGAGGTTTTCCAAGGTGTGAAGACTGGCATGTGTTAGGAATAGTAAGAGATACTACATTTTCTTTAAGGGTAAACTGAGGTCTTCAAAGACTACGGAAGGAAAACAATAACAGGGGATTTGCAGGATTAAGTGCCCAGGGCTTAAACTGTTATTCAAATGCAGTTTAACCACTATCAAAAATCATACCCAAACCAAACTATCCGACCAATTTTCTGTTAAAGCTCACTTGCTAAAAAAAAAAAAATCTTACCAGAATATTTGTGATATATTTTGGATCCAGTTGATAACGACTTGTGATTACCTCCTTGAGTGCACTGTAAATAAAAAATTTTATGCCATTTTGCAACTATCATCATAATAATTGATACAAAAACTGTTGAGTTCTAGTTTGACTAGAAACAGGATATTTACACAGTATCCAAGTATCTACCCACAGGTTATACTTATTAATTACAAAAAAGAAAGTGGTAACTCCATAGCAGAGAAACCTGGTGGACACCACCCTGACCAGTTAACATCGCTAGTAAAGGGACAAGCTGATGTTATGTGCCTCCCAATGTGAAGTACTGAGACGGACACAAGATCACTTTAAGTAGCTTTCCTGTCAAAAATGAATTACCTGTATTTAATTATGAGGAAACATGAGACAAATCCAAAATTGAGGGACATTCTATAAAACAATTTGCCCATACTCTTCAAAAATATCAATGTCATGGTTTATAATTCAAATATTAATTAAAAATTTAAATTTTATTGGAGAAACAAGACAAAGAAATGCCAAAGCAATGTTCCATATTTAAAGAGACTGAACAGTCATAACAACTAAATGCATGATCTTAGACTGGGTCCTGGGTCAGAGGGGAAAAAATTGCCACAAAGGACATCGGGAAAACTGGCACGATGTGGTTTAACATTAAATTTCCTGAATTTGATAACTGTATAGTGGTTATGTAAGAGAATGCCTTTTGTTCCTAGGAAAAGATACACCACAGTATTTAGGGGTCAAGGTGCATGACATCTAGAACTTGCTCTCAAATGGTTCTGGGGAAATAATATTTATACATGCTCAGATATAGAAAGTACACACACATATGCATACACATATAAAAAGAAAATGTGGCAAAATGTTTACTGGTAAATCTGAGCGAAGGGTACTACAGGATACAATTGTACTACAATATACAATTCTTGCACCTCTATTTTTTTAAAAAAGTTAAAAATATTATTTACAGTATTTTATTTTTCAGAAATATGAAAATGAATTGAGACTTGTTTTAGTTTATCTAATGGTGTGGGATGGAAGTTCTGAGTACCAACTGTGCAAACATAATGCATTTAATAGCACTTACGCCTGCAAACTTTGAACATCATAAGGTTTTTCTCTTGTCTTGTGTTTTAGTTCAATGATGATCCAGCTATAAAGTAAAAAGACAGTATTGATTGACCATAACAACTCAGCCTTTTATATTATTTTCTTAATATGCTAATACCCAAATTCCCAAGTGGAATTACAGGAGAATTAACAGAAAAAGGATCTATACAAAAGATATGCCCTTCATTTCTTCCTTGGCCCTCACACACATCATTCATAAAGAACTCAGGCTTTCTAACATGGACCCTCTGGCCTCTGGTCACCACACTCAAGATCACATATTACATATTCAAAACTAAATTTAATTAAATGAATCCAAAAAGCACGAAAACAAATAACATATGGGCAGCTAAGGCTTAGTTGGTCATGTTGGGTCACGTTCATGGGAAGAGACAAAAAGGCTCTGAGAGAAACAGAAAAGTGGCCACAAGGCTCCAGAAGACAGAAGTGGAGAGAGTGTCTGCCTTGGTCTTTCTAGTCCTTTCCAATAAAATCTTTTTGGCTTAAGCTAGCTGCAGTGTGTTTCCATTCCTTTCCATTACCTAATCCCTGAAACAGTCATACCTCGCTGAAGACACAATAAATGAGCAAATATATACATAACTTAAATCATTCATATACATTTAACACTAATCGTACTTTAAAATACTGAAGAGTGTTAAGTAAAAATAAATTAAGGAAAATTATGTTTAGTATGCTACCATAAGAAAAAAATTTAAAAATAAGAAAAACTACATTGCTAGTAAATTCACAGATCTCTGGAAGGTTATGGCATAAACTGATGACATCTGTTCTACGGAAGTAAACTGAGTAAATGGGGGATTGAGATGGGATGGGGGCTTGTCACTGTCCACTCTCTTCTATCTTTTGAATTCTAAATCACAAAATCATATTGCATGTTCAAAACTAAATTTAATTAAACAAATCCGAAAAGCATGAAAACAAGTAATTTATAGGCAGCTCAACTCACAAGGTCCTCACTGGCTCGGAGCAGGATATTTCACTGTCCTTATCGGTTCTCCTGACCCCAGCAGTGTTCACACACCAGCACGTGGAGGTGCCATTGCACTGCTTGGCTTTAAAGAGCCCCTTGTCGTCACACTCGGGATCATAGAGCCCGTCATTATTCTGGATAGCGCCCTCTGGTTTCACTCTTCTCCCAGCCTTGGAGCCACTCATTTCTGCCTTCATCACCAAACATTTGGAAGCCACTGAAAAGAAAGCATCACGTCAAAGTGAAAAATAACTGCTGTTGTATGCTTAAGGAAAAAATTTAATTTACTCCAAACTTCCAGGGCCAAAGATTACCGTAGACGTATAAGTTCCCAGGTTTACTTTCTAAATCATAAGAAACTTCAGAGATGAGATAATGTTGACAAAATAACATGATTCAGATTTAAGCCAATTAAACGCTTCCCGACTCAAGACAAATCAATTAAAGAAGTATAAGTCAAAATAAAACTTAAAGGTAATGAGGATATTCTACTCACATTTTGTGCAAATGACAGAATGTTGTGTACCGATTGAAGTACACTGGCACTGACCATGTGCATTCACAGAGCAGTTTGTGGTCAGTTTGTAGTTTTCACACACACATCCTGCAGGGGAAAAAAATCCACTTTAAAAATGAGGATCCAGGGCTTCCCTGGTGGCGCAGTGGTTGAGAGTCCGCTTGTCGATGCAGGGGACGCAGGTTCGTGCCCTGGTCCGGGAAGATCCCACATGCCACGGAGCGGCTGGGCCCGTGAGCCATGGCCGATAAGCCTGCACGTCCGGAGCCTGTGCTCCACAACGGGAGAGGCCACAACAGTGAGAGGCCCGCGTACCGCAAAAAAAAAAAAAAAAAAAAAATGAGGATCCAACTGTCAACTCTGATGGTGGATCAGCTAAATTACGTTCTGACAATAATGCCCAAGTTACAGGAACATACAGCCTTAAAAAGTGGTCCTGAATGTGTCATTTTTCACCTATAATTGGAGTGGCTGACACTATGCTAAATAGTTTGTACATATTATATAGACAGTCTAATTTGCATGCATTCCAATTTTTGTGCCTTAAACCAAGAATAAACCCTCCAAACAACAGATTCAGCTTTGCCTTCATGATACTCCCAGACTCAGCTTCTTCCCTCCTCCTGTCCTGCTAGATAAACATTTGTCTGTCGGTCATGGAGTCTTTTCCCCAAAATCAACAACACACTAGTATACATAAAATAGATAACCAAGGGACTTCCCTGGCGGTCCAGTGGTTAAGACTCCACACTTCCAGTACAGGGGCCGTGGGTTTGATCCCTGGTCAGGGAACTAAGATTCCACATGCCACACGGCATGGCCAAAAATTCTTTTAATTTAAAAAGTAAAATAAAATAAAATAGATAACACGGACCTGCTGTATAGCACAGGGAACTCCACTCAATATTCTATAATAACCTATATGGGAAAAGAATGGATATATGTATAACTGAACCATTTTGCTGTACACCTGAAACACATTGTAAAATCAACTAGATCCCAATATATAATAAAAATTAACTTTAAAAAAGTACCAATTCTATGATCAGTGAATAACTCACATTACCTCCCTCTTCCCACCTCATTTTCTTAATAAGAGATGCTTCTTGAGACTTAATGGGAACATATTCAACCCTTGGACAATTTCGTATCTTAGAAAAATGATACTTTCAATTGAATTTGGAGGTACCTCTGGATGTGCGTTTCCTAACTAAATTAAATCCTAGAACCTGATTTTGAAAGTGCTATTAAGCAGCCCATCCTGGATATTGATGTCAATTTAATAGTTATATCTTCGACTATCTCAAAAGTTCTTTTTTTTTTTTTTTTTTTGCGGTACGCAGGCCTCTCACTGTTGTGGCCTCTCCCGTTGCGGAGCACAGGCTCCGGACGCGCAGGCTCAGCGGCCATGGCTCACGGGCCCAGCCGCTCCGCGGCATATGGGATCTTCCCGGACCAGGGCACGAACCCGTGTCCCCTCCATCGGCAGGCGGACTCTCAACCACTGCGCCACCAGGGAAGCCCTCAAAAGTTCATTTTAACTTCAAATGGCAAGCACATCTAATTTCTTCGTCTAGCTAAGAGTGCAATCTTTAAAAACAAAAACTAATTACAACAGACCAAAGAATTTATATATTGCTCCTTCATATCTCAAGTTGGCTTTAGTTTTTCCCTGTTTAAATATAATCAATACGAACCACCTATATAATCTGTCCAGCACTAAACTCAGTATTGGGGTCATAAAAGGAGAAAGTATAGAGCGGTCCTCAAGGAGTTAAAATCTTATGCAGCACTACACTATACCTGCTCAGAGCACATATTTATGCTTAAACAATGTGAAATTTAAAAGAGACCAATCAGACTTTCTGAACATACTCCTACAGCAGCTATCATCACTTTAAAGCAATTTAAAATTAAGTATTTGGCCTCAGACTGAAGTTTAAAAAACATGAGTTGATTAAACTGCATTATTTTGAAAGTGTAGTGAATTAGGCTGAGCCCTGCTGGTGAGACTACAAAAGCCTTTCCACAAAACTGTGGCTAACTGACACTTCACTGCTAGCCACGACCTTACAAATAAATCAAGAGATGGCAGCCAAGATGTTTATTCCAGAGTAAGAAAAACTGGAATCAAACTACATGTCCAACATTAGGATAATGGTGCGACCTTCCAGGCTATAGACTGTTTTGCACCATTTAAATCATGCTTTTCAAGACTAAAGGAAACGCAAAACTCTGGATATTATGTAGGGGGAAAAAAATCAAGACATAAAACAATGTGTTTAGGTTTAGGGTAATGTTTAGAGCAATATCTAAAAGAAAAAAATACCCAATTATTAATTATGGGATTCTCTTAACGTGGTTCCAATATGACTTTTTTTTTTTTTTTTGCGGTACGCGGGCCTCTCACTGTTGTGGCCTCTCCCGTTGTGGAGCACAGGTTCCGGACGCGCAGGTTCAGAGGCCACGGCTCACGGGCCCAGCCGCTCCGCGGCATGTGGGATCTTCCCGGACCGGGGCACGAACCCGTGTCCCCTGCAGCGGCAGGCGGACTCTCAACCACTGCGCCACCAGGGAAGCCCCAATATGACTTTTTTTTACTTTTTACGATTATCGATATATCTGGGTTCCCTACAATAAACTTGGCATTATTTATATGATCCTTGAAGAGAAAACATCCACACACCTCGTAGTTAAGGCCCTCCTCCCCGCGCACAGGTGCGTAGCGGCCCAAGAGGCCTCACCACAGCCGCTAGTCCCCGCCCGAGACCCACATCCGGGGCCCACCGCAGGTGCCCGGGGAGGGGCGGGGCCGCAGGTCGCAGTCGCAGAGTCCCCTCCCGGCCCGGGCAGGTTTCCACTTCGCCAAAACCCCAGTGCGCAGGGGCCGAAGAAGGTGGGCGCGTCGAGGCGGCCGCAGCCGCTCTGCTCCCCGCCTGCCCCTGCGCCCCTGCCCCGGTCCATATCCCGAGAGAGGCGCGCAGAGCGCCAGGCGAGGCTGCTCCCTCCGGCCCGCGCGAGTGGGCGCCTTCCCGCTGCCTCCCACCCGCACAGAGCCTAGGCAGCCCCGCGCCGTCCGTCTCCGGGCGGAGAAGCGCGGCCGCCCGCCCAGTCCCCGCAGGTTACGTCTAGGGCGCCGAGGGCCGCCACCCCTTGGTCCTCCTAACCCCGCAACTCCGCTCCTCACCTTCCTGGGCCGCGGCCACCGCCGCCGTCGCAGCGGCGAGCAGGAGCCCGAACGCAAGGACGTGGGGGGGCGCCATGTTGCGCGCGCCGAGGACAAGGGCGCGAGGGGCTCGAGGCGGGCCGGGGGCTCGCGGGAGGACGCGCGGACAGAGTAGGCCGCCGGGAGCCCGCTGGCCGGCGGGAAGGCGCGAGACCTGGGACGCGCGGGTCCGCGTCGGGAGGACGACAGCGAGGTGCCCCGGGGCCAGGAGCACGGTGCGAGCTGGCCGACGGGCTGCGCGCTTTGGACGCTGGGCGGGGCGGAGCAGACCTTCCAGACCTGGCGGCCCCGCCCCCGGCCCCTGCCCGCGGCTGCTCACCTCTGCCGGCCAGTTCTCGGCTATGAGTCACCGCCGGGAGGCGGGGTGGGGGGAACAGACTCCCCTCCCCTCCCCCACTCGGAACGAGGCCGTTGGGATACCATCCCCCCCAGGTGCGCGCCGGGTTCGCCAGGTGCTTGCTCCTGCGGCCGGTAGGGGCGGGGAGGGTGGGAGCCTGGGTGGCCACGGAGAAAGTTTGAAAATACCGAGACTTCCTTTTTACCGGAGGGAGCACGGCTCTGAAACCTCGAAGAAATTGGACCTGGAGGAAAGAGTGAGGGGGCCGGGAGGATGAAGGCTGAAGGTAAAATGGAATACAAAGAGAAGCGGAAGACCGTCCCACGCACAATAAAAAAAAAGACCTTCGAGCTTTACCTGTACGTTTAATTGTACTCCTTTGAAACTAGAAAGAAAGGAGAATCTCCCTAGCTCTCGGGATGACAAACTCATGTGATCTTTATAATTATTCTCAATAATTCTTTCCTTTTTTTTTATAAGCCTTTTTAGCGCTTGAAGGTGTTCCCATAGAGCGAAATGCTGGAAACTGAGATTACCAGGGTCGATTCATATTAGAGAACAATGTTGATGAGTACTTCGAAAATAGAAGTAGAAACGAAGGACAATAATTTATTTCAGTGCAAATGAATTCAAATTACAACACGCTGTTGTTACACTCAAGTGTAGTGACTTGAAGCTTTTAATAATTATTAAAAGTATTAAGTGTTTTTAATGGTATTTTTGTTAGCTGTAATATTATTATGACCTGTTTTTAAAAGTCTTTTTTTTTTTCAGTTTAAATCATCGGAGAAAGAGTTCAAAAGAGGAAAAGTGAACAGGCAATTTAAAGATTCAACTAAATTGGATTAATTTCTACAAATATATATCAAGTCATGGATTATGCTTTTATTGAGCAATAATTTAAGTGTGTTGTATCCGCCTATTGCCAGTTGATTAATGTAAATAATAACTTTGTTGCAGTAAATACCAGTATAATGTGAATTTTAGTTGGACGTTAAATAAGTTATTTAACTATTTGATTATTGACACATTAAGGAAATCCTATCAGTATTTTAAATCTGAGCTAGACGTAGTTCTGGAGCTTGGTGATCTGTTCAAAAATTTCTTTAAATGAAGAGAATAGTACTATCAAGTCAGGAACAACTATCAACCAGATTTTTGTTATCTTCTGCATTTTGGATGTTTTCAAGAAGTTACACACTGCCAGCCCCCAAACTGCACACACTTTTCCCAAGAATAAAACTGGTTATTGTGGCTTTATTTGCAAAATGTTCCTTTGCCAGGTCTAAATCTGTTACCTACCTAATCAAGAAAAACCTCATCTTTTTATAACTTGACAGCTGTTTATTAAATGGTTCATTTCAATAATGTGAATTGAAAAAACATGATTATTAAATAAATGACAAAACGCCACACTAATCTGACTCATAGTATCTGAGTATACATCCAAGATATTATTTATTTTTATAGCTCTTTAACACCTTCTCAATTTGTCACTGCTCAAAATTGCTCTCATTTTATGCTTTGTGAATCTTTTTTAGTTCCAGTGCCATATTTAAGAACATTTCGTAAAATCTTGGTAAGATTTCCTACCTAAGTATATTCTTTAAATTGTTCTTAAAATTTACAGGTGTTGCTTTTTAATTTTCACAGTAGTCAGTTTGATATATACTTGACTAAGAAAAAATATGACACTACTAAAAATTGTATTTAAACTTTTCTGACCAAACTCTTGCAGTCCGTCAGTTAAGAACCCAATTAAAAAACCAACATCAAAGCTAAAGAATGGATAGAAAAGAAGAGAAACTAGTTAAGAAAAGATATAATGGGTAGTGCAAAGTATTGCTAGGTTAGGGATTTTGGTTGTGACTTTCTCTTGAACGTTAAGAGATACTTCTAAATCAAAAAGATAACATGTTAAATATAAATAGTATTGGAGAAAAGTTAAGTATCATGTTCCTTAAAAAGAAACAATTAGGGGTACTATTTAAGAAAATTACTTATTTAGTATTCTATAGTATAGTTTCTTCACATAGATTTTAGAGTATATGTGTGTAATATGTAAAATTTAATGAAACCTTAAATGGGATGAATGTTATTCTTGCAGATGGCTAGAGGAGAGTGTAATGTGTAAACATTTGCTATAAAGGGCTACTAGTTCTTAAAATTTTAGTTATTTCATGAATAATACATTAGTAGAAAACAAAAGTACATTATATAGAATGAAGAATGAAAGCTTTTTGACCACTATTCAGCAAACCCCTCTCTCCTAGATAATCCTTGTTAACAGTTTGGTATTCATGCTACTTGTTCATTACTTCTCACATATCCTAAAGAACCTGGTTACATAGGTTACATAGGTTACATGTACTCTCTGCAGAGTGGGAGATATTATTTAGTTTGGTTTAGGTTTATAAAAATAGTCTGTATATTCAGAGTCCACCTTAATACGTATGCATATGTGTGCATAATTTTTTATCAAGTGTCATTATGTTTGTCATTAAAGTAAACTTTGTCTCCAAAGCAAAATGCCTAACCCCTACCATGAAAAAACCCTTGTCATATCTTTCTACCCCTGAAATTATTTTATAAAATACAAAGCACCACATAATAAGCACTTAGTATACTATTTAGTACATTAATATCAATATGTACATGCTTATTAAGTGATATCTATTATAATTAAAATAATACAGTAAAGTTTTACTTTTATCAAAGAAATGCATGTACATAGTATAAAAGTCAAGTAGTACTATAAAGTTTAAAATAAAAAATAAGAGCTTCCTTCCTGTCCTGATTCTTGTTCCTCCAGAGGCAACCACTTTCTTAAGGTGTCTTTCATCCCCAGCATATGGTCTGTCTTGGTGAATGTTCCATGTGCACTTGAAAAGAATAACAATTTTGTGAGGTGGAGTGTTCAGGTTGGTTGATGGTATTTTTCAGGTCTTGTAAATTCCTTTTGATTTTGTGTCTACTTCTATCAGTTGTTGAGAGAAGAGATCCAGCCTTAGATTATACCATTAATGTGTTACTGTACTTGCTTCATCACATAGCTATCCATTTATCTACTCATCTGTCTTATTATTTTGATGCATTTCCAAGTCAACTGCAGGCTTCATTACACATTTTTCTCCAACTACTTCAGTACGTATATCATTATGTAGAGATCAGTGTTTGCTTAGAGGGTTTTTTGGTGTGGTGAAAGAATAAGGAGAAAAAAAATGTAAGTGTAACATTAAATGAGTTTGACAAATTCATGCACCTGTGATATGGACTCTTATCAAGGTAAATATAACCATCATTTTCAGAAAGTTCTATTTTTCTCTTTCAAATCAATCCCTGCTCCTTTCAGATGCAATCCTAATTCTGATTTTTTCCACCATAAATTAGTTTGCCTAGTCTAGCACTTAAGGCCAGCTTCATGGTTATACAACCTGCACGGTCACATAGGACCCCATGCTTAGAAGGGCCCCATACTTGGTATAATGCTCTACTGTAACAATATTGAAATTCTTAATATTTTAATAAGGAACGCATATTTTCATTTTGTACTGGGCCCTGGAAATTATGTAGCCAAGGCAATGAGAGAAATAAGGTAGTAACCTGAGAGACATGAGGGCTCAAGGAAGGGTCTTATTAATCCGAGGGATAATATAACATGTTTCTATGGTGATGGAAGTGGTCCAGGAGAGAGGGGAGATTGACGAAATAGGGGAGATGTGGAATAACCAGAGGAGGGACAACATAGAGAAAGGGAGAAAGGAGAGAGGATGGGACCCAGAGTGGAGGGGTGAGCCCTTGAGAAGAGCAGGGACAGGTTTCCTACTGTAACAGAAGGATGGAGGCAGATGCAGATACACTAACTAATGTGGTGGTGGAGAATGAAACTGTCCTGACCATTTTATTTTATCAAGGATGTATGAGGTGAGGTCACCAGCTGCAAGAAGGGTATGAGGATGAGGAGATATGAGTTATTTTAAATTTTATTTTGAAATAATTTTAGATTTTATGAAAGAGATGAAAATATGGTATAGAGTTCCCGTATGTCCTTTACCCAGTATCCCCTAGTGTTAGCATCTCACGTAACCATAAGAAGTTAACATTGGTACAATATTATTGACTAAACTGTTGACTTTATTGGGAATTTCCCAGTTTTTCCACTAATGATCTTTTACTGTTCCAGGAACCAATCTAAGGTCCCATATTTCATTAAGGCATCATATCTCCTTAGTGTCTACCAATCTGTGACAACTTCTCAGTCTTTCCTTTTCTCTCATGGCCTTGACACTTGTGAAGAGTATTTTGTATAGTACAGTTTTGTGGAATGTCCCTCAGTTGGGGTTTGTCTGAGGTTTTCTCATGAGTAGTCAGAGGTTATGTGTTTGGGGGAAGAATGCCACAGAGGTGTTACACACTTCTCATTGAATCATATCGGGGGTACAAGATATCAACATGATTTATTACTTGGATCATTTGTATAAGGTGGTGTCTGCCAGGTTTTCCCACTGTGAAGTTGCTACATTTCCATTTTCATACTCTATTCATTTGAGTCACTCTATCCAGCCCACACTCAAGGGGAGGAAAGTTAAGTATCACCTCCTGAATGATGAAGTATAAAAGAAACTGTGGACAGATGTTAAAACCATCAGGGCTTCCCTGGTGGCACAGTGGTTAAGAATCCACCTGCCAATGCAGGGGACAAGGGTTCGAGCCCTGGTCCGGGAAGATCCCACATGCCACGGAGCAACTAAGCCCGTGCACCGCGACTACTGGGACTGCGCTCTAGAGCCGGTGAGCCACAGCTACTGGCCCGTGTGCCACAACTACTGAAACCCGCGTGCCTAGAGCCCGTGCTCTGCAACAAGAGAAGCCACTGCAATGAGAAGCCTGTGCACTGCAACAAAGAGTAGCCCCGCTCGCGGCAACTAGAGAAAGCCCGTGCAGCAACGAAGACCCAACGCAGCCAAAAAATAAATTAATAAATTTAATTAATTAATTAATTAAAAACATCAGAGTTGGGGGTTTTTGTTTGCTTTTTTTTTTTTTTTTTTTTTTGGTCGGGGGTGGTCATGCCACGTGGCTTTCGGTATCTTAGTTCCCTGACAAGGGCCCAAACCAGCAGTGAAAGCACCTAGTCCTAACCACAGGACCACCAGGGAGTTCCCTGAAACCATCAGAATTTTAATAGATATTCTGGGGGAGATACTTTGAGGTTATGTAAACATTCTATTTTTCCTTAAAACTTCGCAATGTGGGAGATTTTGAGGAAAAACGGAGAAAGTTATTTTAGAGTGGGAAAGTGAACTTTCCCAGCAAACTTGATAGTATTTGCCAGGCAGTGTGCAGTGTCCATTTGAGGTTCATGATCACCAACTCAAAGTGAAATCTATCAACTACTTTGTGTGATTTCCTCCAGCAATGACCAGCTGCTTGGGTGCAGGCTCTGAGAAGGTAGGAAGTTGGGTTCAAAGAGAATGGGATATTTCAGGCCAATATGACAGAAGAGAGAAGGACAAGATTGTTAGGGAAGATGTTTGCAGAAGTGGGATGAAAATGCTGGGCCATGGGACCTAAGCAGGGTTTGGAAGTGAAGACGAGAGGAGAGAAAAGCAGCTACCAGACAAGGTTGAAGGGCTGTGACAATGGGAGCTCTTGAGTAAGTGATGTGGAAGGACAGGAGGTGATAGGAGGGACTTCAAAGGAGCTGGATGTTTAGAAGGAGGAGAGGAAAGAAAGAATTTGGGAATGGCAAGCAGCACACCTACTATACCCGCTGGCCCTTAGGTGCCTGGGACATGAGTACCTCCTACCTGAGAGGGCTGCTTGGGAGATGGGATAATCAGGGACCACCAGTTTCCCTTACTGCCAGGAGATGGAGGGAATGTTCAACGAAGAGGAGGTTACCAGGATGTTTGATGGGGACGGATCTGGAGTTGCAAAGGGAACAGTGGAAGAGTTCAGGGAGGGCAGGGAAGGGTTGGATCAGATTAAGTGATGAACTCAGGGATTCTGGGATGAGTGTCCGGTGTTGATGCTGGGTCTCCTAGAGGGCTTGTTTTCCTGGCAGTGACTGAGGCAAATGAGATATAAAGCATGACAGGATTAACCTGACAGGCTCTTGGAGGGAGATGGGAAATCAGCCCGAGATGTGTGGATTTTGGATACTTAGTAGGAAGGTCCAGGAGCTTCAGGATGACTGCCCACGACCGCAGAGTGTAGTGGTGGTGACAGTCTTATGGACAGGGGTGGCTGTGGTCTCTTGGAGAGTATGGTAACATAGGGGCTATGGAGTGACCAGTCTTAGCTCATAACCACCTGAATGACTGAGTCATGATCATTAACAAATATTGGGCATTTACTTTGTGTATGAGTAAATTCAACAGTGTAAAAAGAATACAGTGTTCTTAAAGACAGCTGAGAGAGGAATCAGTTGGTTCCAGAAATTGTATTCTGGCCTAGACAGAAGGAAATAAGAGTGTAACAAACAGAGATGGACCTTAACCTTTGCCTTATCCGTATCAGAGAGGGGTGGGGTCTTTATGATGGGTCATTTATGGTGTTGGCAACAGCCTTGATGAAACCTGAGAGCTTTTTTCAGTGTTCATGTTTAATGACATCTCTGAAGCAACCAAGTATACATACGCAATTCTGAGGAAGTTCCCTGTCCTGGTAACTAGACAGGGCCCAACAAGATAGTGGCCCCGGGTTCTCATGTTGCTGGTTGAGAATGAATGCATTGGCAGTTTACAAAGCATGATAAGGAAACAACAAAGGATAAAAATGCACACTTAGATTGCTTTCCTTTCTGGAATTATCTGTATGTCCCAAAAGGGACTCCTGAGATGTCCCTAGAAAATCAAGATGTGTGATAAGAATGAACTAAATGTCACAAACTTAATTTCATTGGTACTCCTACTCAGGATGAGTGAATTACCAAGTGTCACAGTCCAGCTGAACCACATACAACACACATCACTGCATATAGTACTGACTCAGAAGGTACTCGGTTTGATAATGTTCCAGGGAGTCTGGGCTGTCCCCTGTCCTAGTGCTAAGGATCAGCAGTCACTGAGGACCGAGTAAGAGGGAGAATGATTGCCTTGAACTGGTAGAAGGAAGTGAGAGGAGGAAATAACTAATGTGGATAGAGGAGAGGGGAGGGAGGGCACGTCATCTCTTTGTTGGTTCCCTGTTTGTAAAAAACAAAAGAAGGGGAACTGCCAGGAGTTTGTAGGGAAGTCTTGTGATAAAGTAATGACCACATTATCATTTCCACAAAGGATTTGTTAGGTGAACAAGCAGCAGGTTATAATAGGGGTGGTGTGATGATGGTGATGATACAAAGTCCTGTAGAGAACAAATCTACAGTTAGCATTTTCCCCTGTGGTCAGCTGCTGACAGAACTTGCTGGAATACAGCTAGGAGCTAATGCGTGGTGAGTTGAGTCACTTACACAGTTGGAGTACTGTTAGGGACCAATTTTTATCTCCTCTTTGGTCAAAAAGACAGCCCAGAAAAAATAGCATGCGGGTCTTAATGCTGCCAATAGTTAAAGAATATCTCAGACTGATGAAGGGTTAGTAAGCCATGTGAACATGGAGGACATCACACTCTGCTTCTATCCTTAGGTCCAAAGGGCTTTGTAGGAGAAAGCTGCAGGTGTGTTGAATGGAGATCGCTAACCAGTGGAATTTCACAGGTATAGATAAGGACACAGCTGTAGCTCAGCTTATATGCCATCCAAGCTAGTTCACCCCGTAGAAATAGGTCCATCTGAAAGCATAGGTAAATTCATTTGGAGGCATAAAGTGGGGGCAAAAATGCGAAAGCTGGCCAATGAGTAAGCCTTAAGGGGATCCAAAATTACCTAATGATATTTCAGAACCAATTGGAGGGGAGGGGAGGGGAGATTAAAATGATTCAGAACCAATTGGAGGGGAGATTAAAATGATTCTGTTTTAATCAACAATCAAACTGTGGGTCTCCATTCTGCTTCTGTGGAGATCCTGTTTCAGTAAGACAGAATTCTTAGGGTTCTCAGTCGATGAGTTTCCAGCTTCAGTGGTGAGACATATACCCACACCGATAACTCCAGTGTGTAGAATTAATAGGATCTGGATTGGTCTGGCTACTACCCAGTTCTAGATCATTGTAAATGTTAATGAAACAGGCTGTTTTCGCTTTTTCAGCTTATTTTTTTGGATTCTTCTTACCCTCAAAAGTTTTCAGAGCCTTATTTGGCTCCTGGTCAGAAATCTTCCTTAGTGGTTTGTTAATTCAGCTGACCATTTAGAAAGGAAGAGAAGAGAAAATGAACATTCGGTACACACTCAAAAGATGCGTTCTTCACATTATCTTATTTAATCTTCACAGAGCTGTATCACTTATTTCCATTTTACAAGTGAGAGAACTGGTTAAACAAAGTTAAGTAATGCCCAAAATCTCCTTAATGAATGGTGATGCTACGGCTGGCTTGACCCTAGGTCTGTGACACCAAAACCTATACTCTTTCCCCACGTCAGGTAGCTTCAGTGCTATCAACCCCAAAGCTTATGTCTTGGTTGTCAAAACTTAGAGAAATAAACATTTGTGTATCAGATAAGCTCGGGCACTTCATAACTTTGGATTAATTCCCAAAGGAGCTTGTAGTCAGGTGTTCATCTTTACAGGGGGCCTTCATTCTTTAAAACAAGATGTCATACTTTCTAACTGAGAGGCTATACAATATTTTGTACTTTGCTTATTTCTTGTAAAAACGCCCATAAGAATGAACATAACAAAGCAGCCAAGCCCTTACAACCATTGGAACCCTCCCTGTCTGCTTCCTGCTGGGGGTTGGTAGAGGAGAGAGGACCCTGTTTGTTAGCCATGGTCTTCCCACTGACTTTGGGAGGCTGCCGACTTCTGACTCCTACACCACCCTAGCAGGAAACTTATAGAAAAAAAAAAAAATTGGAATTATATATGTGGAGGCACTTGAGCATAGGTATGTTGCACATGGGCATGTATGTTTATGAACACATGGCTGAGAATTCAGAAGCTATATTGGTTGTGGGTCAAGGGCCACACCGCATCGACCCATCTCCCCATGACTCTTGAGGGCTTGAGTTAATAAAGCCCCCTGGTTCCCTCCTAAATTGTTTCTCCTCTGCTCTCCTGCTTTGGTTCTCTTTGCAATTGCAATGAAATCAGCACTTATTTCTGAAAGTAGAACAGCCTGCAAAGAGCACTGACCCAGCTTCTAGTCACCACTCAGACAACGCTCTTGGACCAGTCATTTGTGCCTCTTGGTCAGATGGGAATTCACTCTAATACTTGGTTCATACCCAGCAGCGCTGTGTTACTTTGCCAAGGCTCTCTGCTATAGCTCCATTCGGGAGATGCACTTTGGCCCCGTTAGGCATTCCCGGCCCCACCCCACCGGTGCCCAGCCCAGTGGACTCCTGCTCTATGCTCCACCCCTCCTCTGTCACAGACGTGGTTGGGGTACTCCATGTAATCTGCACCCCAAAGTTGGATGTTAGGTTCTCTGACTCTTTCCCTGGACACAATCCTAGGCCCAAGCTCCCTGCTAGGAAACTATTAAAGACAATGTGCTAGTGAGTGACATCTCCAAGGTTAGATATTTACATTTTAATTCAGGCCTTCTGGAGACAATTGTTATCCAAAAGAGGCAAGTGATGATAGGAATCTTAGGCATAGAAGCATGTCTTTGAGGGAGGTGTTTGAGGTAGCACGGTTTTTCCGTACCTGTCAAATCGCTGCCCTCAAGCACAGGGCTGGCTTGGCATTAAATTGTAACTTGTTTACTTAATACATATATACTAAGTACTTAAATTATTTAAGTTATACAACACTGTACTAAGCTTTAATGGCATCCAAGGAGTAATTAATGGCGTCTAGGAAGAAAAAGAAAAAGAGCCTGTTCGCAAGAACTTCCAGCCCAGCTGGGAGAGATCAGACACACGCGAAGTTAAAAACTAAGGAGCTGCATATTAACACCAGACAATAATACTAGCATACAACATTAAGCTTTCCAGAAGAAAGATACATTGCGGTACCCAAATCCATCATGAGACTGAGGTCTGGGGAGTTCATGAACTAATTTCCAGAAGAATCTTTCAGGAGAACTTAATTGCTTTTCTTTCAGGGCTCCAAAGTTCAGTCTGGATACTGACCTTCTCCTTAACAGCAAAGAGAATGATTCTTATTTGAACACATTCATGGCAGACCAATGGGTAAGCATTTCAGCTGAGAGAGCATTTTGGTTAATAATTAAGTACCATATTATTATATTTTAATTTCTCATGCAAGTCCAGTTTTAAGAAATTGTAACAATTTAGACCTTAAGCTACAATATTTCAATAATTTGTGAAATCATTGATTGGATATATGCATTAACCCACTGAATGCAGATGTCAACCCTAAAGTTTATGTCTAAGTCATGAAGACTAACAGAAATGTTTATTTGTGGGAATTCCCTGGTGGCGCAGTGGTTAAGACTCTGTGCTCCCAGTGCAGAGGGCCCAGGTTCGATCCCTGGTCAGGGAACTAGATCCCACATGCGTGCCGCCACTAAGAGTTTGCATGCCACAGCTCAGATTTTGCATGCTACAACTAAGGAGCCCGCCAACCGCAACCAAGGAGCACACGTGCCACAACTAAGGAGCACTCCTGCTGCAACTAAGACCCAGCACAACCAAATAAACAAAATAAATATTTTTAAAAAAGAAATGTTTATTTGTGTATCAGATAAACTTTGGCACTTACTAACTTCCGGCTGATTCCAAAAGAAGCTTGTAATTGAATGCTCATCTTTACAGGGGACCTTCCTTCTTTGAAATGGGTGTTAAGTGTTACCATTACTGCCTCCATTTTATAAATGCATGCAGGGCAGTCAGGTAGCTTCCCAAGAGTAGAGAGAGCGGTAGAGCATAGCAGAGCCAGGCTGGAACCCAGGGAACTACACCACTTCCCCATGAGCTAGCTCTGCCCAAGATAGATGACTGGCTGGCAGAAGCACAGTTTCCTAACTGATGCTGCTAACTTATGCATCTCCAGTAGATGGGAAGACTAGAGGTGAAGGTGGCATCAGCCGCCTGCTGGGCAGTCAGCTTTACTTGATGGATCTCACCTCCACATGGACTTCAGCTTCCCCTCAAACCTATGTGGGTCAAAAAAACCCCAAAAAACAAAAAACAAAACTGGCTCTTTGAGGAAGACACGATCGCCCGTCGCTGCTGCAACGGAGACCCGGACTGCCCGCTTCTCTGACTCACCGCTGTTCGCTCTCGCGGAAGGAGTTGGTCACGAAGCCTCGCCACAGCCTTGGCTTTTAAAGATACCAGAAAGACTCCGGTGGAGCCAGAGGTGGAAAATTCACCGAATTAAAATTATTCTAACCAGCTGCAACGTGAAGTCTTTGGAGAAGGTCTGTGCTAACCTGATCAGAGGTGCAAGGAAAAACAATCTCAAAGTGAAAGGACCCGTTCGGATGCCTACCAAGACTCTGAGAATAACTACAAGGAAAACTCCTTGTGGTAAAGGTTCTAAGACTTGGGATCGTTTTCAGTTGAAGATCCACAAGCGACTCATTAACTTGCACAGTCCTTCTGAGATTGACAAGCAGATTACTTCCATCAGTATTGAGCCAGGAGTCGAGGCTGAAGTCACCATTGCAGATGCTTAAACCAACCTTTTTAATATATTGATAATCAGATGTTAAAAAAACTCCAAACTGATTTATAATTATGAAAATAACACACACTTGGAGGAATATATAAAAGCATAAAGAAGAAAATCATTAAAAAAGAAGAAAATCATTAAAAAAGAAGAAAACCATAATCACTCATAAATCCACATATACTTACTTTTTCTAGAATATCTGCTTGTATTCATATTTAGAATGATATAGAACATGTAATTTAAAAAATTAGATCACATGGTATATAGTGTTTTTTTTTTTATTTAGTCTTCGTTGTGGTGTGCAGGCTTCTCATTGCAGTGGCTTCTCTTGTTGGTGGAGCACGGGCTCTAGGTGCGTCGGCTTCAGTAGTTGTGGCACGCAGGCTCAGTAGTTGTGGCTCACGGGCTCTATAGAGCGCAGGCTCAGTAGTTGTGGTGCACGGATTTAGTTGCTCCGTGGCATGTGGTATCTTCCTGGACAAGGGCTCAAACCTGTGTCCCCTGCATTGGGAGGCAGATTCTTAACCACTGCAACACCAGGGAAGCCCTGGTATATAGTTTTATACACTGAATATTTAACATTATATCATAAATATTTTCCATGCCATTAATTATTCTTCAAAGACATGATTTTAAAAAATTATTGCATAATCTTCCATTGTATGAATATGCTATAATTAAGCAATAACTTCCTTATTCCTAGACATTTAGGTTGCTTCTTTTTTTTTTTTTCAGTATGAGATGGCAAGACAAATATATTTGCATATAAACCTTTACAAATATTTCTCTTTTCTTCATAGGATGGATTCTTGAAATGGAATTAGTGAGTAAGAGGGTGAGAGCATTTTTAGCCCCTTGATACTTATTTACAAATTGCTTTTCTGAAAGTTATTCTATTTAAGCTTCTTCCTGCTGGGCATGAGTGTGTGATTCATTGGACCCTCATTTTCATTGACTATTACCATCTTTTTTTTTTTAATATATATACTATTTTTTTAAATAAATTTGTTTATTTATTTTTGGCTGCGCTGGGTCTTCGTTGCTGCGTGCAGGCTTTCTCTAGTAGCGGTGAGCGGGGGCTACTCTTCGTTGTGGTGCGCGGGCATCTCATTGCGGTGGCTTATTGCGGAGCACGGGTTCTAGGTGTGCGGGCTTCAGTAGTTGTGGCACACAGGCTCAGTAGTTGTGACTCGCAGGCTCTAGAGCACAGGCTCAGTAGTTGTGGCGCATGGGCTTAGTTGTTCTGCGGCATGTGGTATCTTCCTGGACCAGGGCTCGAACCAATGTCGCCTGCATTGGCAGGCTGATTCTTAACCACTGTGCCACCAGGGAAGTCTGACTATTACCATCTTTTAAATCTTTGCCAATTTGATAGGCAAAAAAATAGTACCTAATCACTGTTTTAATTTGTATTTTTTGATAACAAATGATGTTAATTTATTAACTGTTACACTTCCTTTTTTTTATACTATGTGTAGGTGTACTTTGTATATTTTCTGTTGAAATCTTAGTGGTTTTTAAAATAAATTTTTATAAGCACTGGGTGAAGGAGGGGGAATTGGATGCAGGTGGTCAAAAGGTACAAAATTCCAGTTATGAAACTGAGCAGTACCCTGTAGGGTCTTCCTGGGGAGGGACCACCCCCCGTATCCCCTACCTCTTGTTTGTAGAAGAGCTTTAGCCTCCTAAGCTTTCCCCAAATTCCAAACAGCAGATTTAATCAGAGACATGAGAAAATGCAGAAACAAAGGAAAACAGTTAAGTGAGACAAAATAGTAATAGTGTAGCCATAAAACAAAGTCAGTGACTTTTAGTTCCTCCTCAGGGGCTACAGATAATTTTCTGAGACATATCCTTGAGTTGTTTTGCAGATACTAAAACCCCCACCAGGTGGAAGAAATTAACTGCATGCTAACCACCAGCACGTAGACCCTAGACAAATTGGAGCCAGAACGCTGATGATTGAGATTACTGAAACATAACCCTGTTACTTCACCATCAACCAGTCAGAGAACTGTGCACAAGCTGATCACATATACCTCAACCCTCTCCCTCATACTGTCTTTATTTTTCTTTTTTTATAAATTTATTTATTTATTTATTTATGGCTGCATTGGGTCTTTGCTGCTATGCATGGTCTTTCTCTAGTTGCAGAGAGTGGGGGCTACTCTTCATTGAGTTGCACGGCCTTCTCATTGTGGTGGCTTTTCTTGTTGCGGAGCACAGGCTCTAGGTCTGCGAGCTTCAGTAGTTGTGGCACACAGGCTCAGTAGTTGTGGGTTGTGGGCTCTAGAGCGCAGGCTCAGTAGTTGTGGCGCATGGGTTTAGTTGCTCCGTGGCATATGGGATCTTCCTGGACCAGGGCTTGAAACTGTGTCCCCTGCATTGGCGGGTGATCCTTCACCAATGCACCACCAGGGAAGTCCTCTCATACTGTCTTTAAAAACCCTTCCATAAAAGCCACTGGGAAGTTTGGGTCTCCTGAGCATAAGCTACCTGTTCTCCTTGCTTGGCACCCTGCAATAAACGCTGTACTTTCCTTTACCACAACCTGGTGTCAGTAGATTGGCTCTACTGTGCATCAGGTGAGCAGACCCAAGCTGGGTAACAGTTATAAGATAAATAAGTACTAGGTATATAATTACAACATGATTAATATAATTAATACTGCTCTATGTTATATATGAAAGTTAAGAGAGTAAATCCTAAGATTTCTCATCACAAGGAAAATATTTTTTCTTTTATTTTGTATCATATAAAGTGATGGATGGTCACTAAACTTATTGTGGTAATCATTTAATGATATATGTAAGTCAAATCATGCTTATACCTTAAACTTATACAGTGCTGTATGTCAATTACATCTCAATAAACCGGGAAGAAAAAAATTTGTAAGCACTTAGGTGAAAACTCTTTGTCATATTTATAGACAAGTGTTCTTCCCAGTTTATTGTTTGACTTGTAATTTATGATTTTTTTATTTACAGAAGATTTATATTTTCATGTGATCACGTCTATCAGCCATTTCAGGTTTTTTTTTTTCTATTACTGTTATGCTTAGAAAGAGATTTCCTATTCAGAAAACAAATAACTATTTGATAAATTTTTCTCCTAGTTTTTTTTTTTTTTTTTTTTTGCGGTACGCGGGCTTCTCACTGCTGTGGCCTCTCCCGTTGCGGAGCGCAGGCTCAGCGGCCATGGCTCACGGGCCCAGCCGCTCTGCAGCATGTGGGATCTTCCCGGACCGGGGCACGAACCCGTGTCCCCTGCATCGGCAGGCAGACTCTCAACCACTGCGCCACCAGGGAAGCCCTCTCCTAGTTTTTAAAAATGATTTTATTAAAAAAATAATAATAAAAAAATAAAAATGATTTTATTATTTGCAGTAATTCTTTAACTCATATGAACTTAATCTTGGGGCATGGCATGAGGTCAAGACCTTAAATTAATATATTTTTAAAATAACATATATTTCCAATATCATTAAATGAATTACCCATTTCATTCCAAGAGACTCATGATGCTTGTCTTATTAGTAAGTTCTGGTCTTAGTCTAATGGCATTTTACTAATTTCCATTCACTTGAATATAACTCTACATTCCTTTTGCATTTTTATTTATATACTAGCTATTTTTATCCAATAGTAAAATTCTTGACTAAAGAGGCTTTCTTTTCACATAATCATCTGTCTTTCCAATCAACGTTTACTGGATTCACCACAGTGCTGGGCACTGGGGATCTTAAGAGGGACAAGACATGGTCAACCTGCTCAAAGACTTCATAGTCAGGATGAGGGCAGGTCAAGATGACTACAGTAGAAGCTAAGTAGTGTGGTTTATAAATGTGAAGGTGCTATGAGAGCACAGTGAAGGCTTTACAAAGGAGAGGGTGCTCAAATTGTCCTGAAGATGAACAGGAATTTGTCAGGTCAGCAAGTGGGGAAAGGGCGTTCGGAACAGAAGGAACATCTCCACAAAGGTCTAAAGATGGGGAAACTGTGTGACAAATTTGGGAAGCTAATAGTAGTTTAGCTTCCCAAACTGAGTAAAAGGGGCATACAGGGAGATGATGAGAGATGGATGAAGTAAAGGCCAGATGTTAAGGGAGTTTGATTTTATCTAAGTGATGACTAATCCTGAGAGTGGTGAGGTCAGATGCGTGGAAAAATTCCTTTGGTAGTGCTACAGAGGATCGATTGGAGGGGCAGAGGACTAAGGCAAGGAGACCATAAAAAAGGGTAGAGCAAACAAGGGCTTGAACTGATACTGACGGGGAGAAAGTCCCAGAGAAGAGGGTGCAGACCTATGAGGTGCCTGGGAGGTAGAGTCAACAGGATGTAGGAGATAAGAAAAAGACAGCAGTTTGGGATGAGTCTAGTTTTCTAGACTTGGTGACAAGGGAAATGGCTGTGTCATTTACAGAATCAAGGAGTGAAGGGGAGGGAGCAGGTTTGGAGGTGGGTTCTAAGAAGAGGATGAGTTCATATTTGAGTCTGAGGTGTTTGTTGTACATCGAAGTACAGCTATTTAGAGCACTGTTGAAAATACACATCTGGAGCTAAGAAGAAAGTTTTCAGATGGATATATGGATAGATATTAGAGTCATCAATACCTAAGGTCATAATTGAAATTGTAAGTTTGTTTGAATTAATCAGCCAGGAAGAGAAGAAAAGAAAGCTGAGACTGGATCTCTAGGAACATCAATTTGAGGGACAGATGGAAGAACCAGAGTTCTTAAAAGATTACTGAGGGCTTCCTTGGTGGTGTAGTGGTTAAGAATCTGCCTGCCATGCAGGGGACACGGGTTCAAGCCCTGGTCCGGGAAGATCCCACATGCCGCGGAGCAACTAAGCCCGTGTGCCACAACTACTGAGCCTGCGCTCTAGAGCCCGTGAGCCACAACTACTGAAGCCTGTGCACCTAGACCCCATGCTCTGCAACAAGAGAATCCACAGCAATGAGAAAAGCCTGCACACCACAATGAAGAGTAACCCCCACTCGCTGCAACTAGAGAAAGCCTGTGTGCAGCAATGAAGACGGAATGGAGCCAAAAAAAAAAAAAAAAAGAAAGAAACTCTATAAAAAAAAAAAAAAAAAGATTATTGAGAAGAAACAATCAGAGGATTAAAGTACCAGAACAGGGAGTTCCCTGGCAGTCCAGTGGTTGGGACTCTGTGCTTTCACTGCCGAGTGTGTGGGTTCAATCCTCGTCAGGCACGGCAAAAAACATTAAAAATAAATAAATAAATAAAGCACCAGAAGAGAGTGGTGTTGTAGAAACTTGGGCAGAGAAGTTTTCGAAAGGGAGGAACAGTTGAAAGAAACTAATGGGCAGAGTTCAAGCTAAAACAAGAACTAAAATTGTCCATCGTGTTTGGCCACCCAGAGGTTGCGGTGATCTTAGCAAGAGAAGTTTCACTGGAGTGTTGGAGGCAGAATGTAGAGGAGGTGGAAATGAATGGGGGAGGAAGGGCGGTGGCAGTGAGTATAGCTTTTCCCTGACCTTGGAGTGAAAACTGGAGGAAGATACACTTCAGGTCTACAGACATTTATCTGAGAGCCTACTATGCATCTATCATCAGGCTACAAACACCGGGAGGGTGAGGAAGGGAGAGAGTGATGGGCACAGTCGTTGCCATTGTAAAGTGCTCATGCTAGTGAAAGAGACAATAATTATACACTTTTATAAAGGCTGGGGTAGAGGGAGAAATAGGGTAATGGAGACCTCCAAGGAGGAACAGAGAAGAGGTTGAAGGTGTGTGGGAGTGCTTGGTGTGAGACAAAGGTCCCTTAGTCAAGGGACCTGGCATCAAGCTGTATCCTGGTCTCCTCTAGCCACCCCTTCCTATATCCACTCATGTACCCCTTAGAGGTACTCATGTACCCCTTAGAGGTACTCATGTACCCCACTCATGTACCCCTTAGAGGTACTCATGTACCTCTTTCTGTACACAACAACCAGAGTAATCTTCCAAAACACAAATCTGATTGCCCCACCTCCATTCCATTGCCCTTCCGTTGCTCTAAGAATGAAATCCTAATTCCTAAGTGCCTCGTGGTTTGGTCCTGCCTGCCTGTCCAGCCTCGTGGAGCCCCTGTCATTCTAGTCTTCTCTCTGCTCCTCCCTTGCACGCTGTGCTCTCCCTTGGCCCTCCCCAATTCTGCAGGGCTTTGCCAGTGCTCTGTTCCCTGTCCAAAACGTCCTGGCTCCTCAGTTTTGTCTAATTAATACCTACTTATCCTTCAGACATCAGCACGATCATGGTTTCCTCAAAGGAACCCTGACTGATCCTACCAAATAGGTCAGATCCTCCTAGAGTCCTAAGTAGCTCTCCTTTATTGTACTTTTTACAGATGTAGTTCTGTACTGGGGGATTATTTGAATAACGTCCATCTCTCACAGCAGACCATGGGTTCTGTGATGCAAGGACCAGCAATTAGTGCAGTGCATTATTTATGTAGACAATAAATATGTGATGAATGAACGAGGGTCCTCATAAGAAATACACACGGAAAGGTATGTGGCTAGCAAAGGAATCCAGTGTTATAAGTGAGACTTTGGCCTCGAAATTCAGGTTCTAGGAAGATCCAGTAAGCAAAGACAGAAAATATGAAGAACTACTTTTGCTTGGGGTCAGGGTAACCTCAAGTCAAGAATCAAAACAGGCCTGTCTTTCCTCCTTCCCTGCTAATTTCTTACCTAAATCTTGGCTCATCCCACTCCAAGAGAGGAAAGGTCAGTGATTCAAGAGTGTGATAACTCCAGCAACAACCATGGTGTTTGCTCTCAGGTCAAGAGTGATACTTTTTCAAGATAGGCGAAATTTGAGCATATTTGGTGGCTGAGGGGGAGGAGTGGAGGAAGAAGGGGAAGATATAGGAAAGAGTGGTGGTTAATGCAGCTACTGCAGAGTAACCATAACTGCCTTATCCACATCTGGCCTTGCTGGACACTGCTGGAGGAAAACCACATCCCAGAACAGTTTGGTGCAAATGGCTGGATGCACACAGGGTTGGTGGTTTATAGACCTGATGTTCCAAATGGACAGGAGTGAAGATATTGTCAAAGTAAAATTTTGGGGACTTCCCTGGTGGTCCAGTGGCTAAGACTCCATGCTCCCGATGCAGGGGATCCAGTTTTGATCCCTGGTCAGGGAACTAGATCCCACATGCCGCAATTAAGAGTTCACATGCCACAACTGAAGATCCCACACGCTGCAACGAAGATTCCGTGTGCCGCAACTGAGACCTGGGGCAGCCAAATAAATAAATTTTTTTTTAAAAAAGTAAAATGTTCAAAATTTAAAAACATGATTCTGACACAAATATGAAACAAACATGTGTCAAAGGTTCATCAATTAATGAATGAACCAGTGAGATGGTAAAGATTGTTCTAAGAACACTGAGAAACTGGGTATTTATAAACAAACGAACAAACAAAATGCTAGAATATGTTTGCTAAGTTAGATACAAAAGTGGTTGATGGCCAACAGGGCAACAAACCCATAGTTTATCTTTCCCACTGGACAGAAATCATTTGCATCTCTATTGGACAACAATCTAAGTTAAGTGTAACTTCACTTAAGTGTAAGTTAACGTGTAACTTCACAGTGCCTGGGATGTAATCAATAGTAAATAGCAAAGTCAATCTTGGATTTTTTCTTCTAGATAACTAAATAATCATGGGTAAGCCTGTTAAAGCATGCTTAACATGGAAAGGACATGTAGTCATCCTCTTGCCTAGTTTCCAAGTTTGGAAATTGTTTTTTAACGGCATTGAAGCTGCAGGCAAGAAAGTCATTCAGGCGGTCTTCTATGAGATGCAGACTGGAAAAGAGATAAAGGGAAGCCAGAAGAAGGCTATGGACTGAGAAAAAAAGGAGCAGTCAAGGGCAGACAGTCTAGATCGGGTCCAGGAGCAGATGTAGTGAGGGGAAGGTAAGTAAGAGCATTTGTGCTGGGAGGTGTAGAGGTGGAGCAGTTCCAGGGATTTTCAGAGTCCAGGACTACTGGGTTTTAAATCTAAGGAGCTAGGAGGCTAGGTTTTATGTTGGATGCACTGCCTACTGCCTACAAGGAATATTGACTTCTAGTTCTTCCTGAATCAGTCAAGATTTGAACAGAGAAGCAGAAACTTTATGAATGATACAGAATAGGCAATGTATTATAAGGATTATATAGAATTACATAATTGTGGAAACTGGTGGAAGACAGCAAGGCTGTTGCCAGTGTATCTAGTGTTTAGCCTTCAGGCTCTATGGGTCACCATACTGACAGTCAAAAAAGAGAGCTGGACTTGAATGAGAGCAAGGACAACGGGAACTCATGAGGACAAACTAAAACCCAGGCCTGATGTTCACAACTTCCAATCTTGATGCTACGGGTGCCCTGCCAGAGATGTTGTCACCTTCACCTGGAGCCACACGCACTTGACCCGGACCGTGGAGAAGCTAAGGGAGATCTGGCGGGAGCTGGCAAAGCTGCGGACTGGATGTTGCCTCATGCCTATGAACTACTAGCAGAGCATGTGAACTGCCTCAGTGCCCCACACCTGCCTTCAGAGGATGAAAAACACGGCTGCTGCTCCATATACATCTTCCAAATACCACACAAATTTCTCTTGTAGCCAACGCATACCTAGAATATACAGGGAAGGGAATTCTGGGAACCATAGTTCCAGCTCAGCTAAGTTGACACAAAACAAAGCCATACATGCTCTCACCACCAAGCACAGTGCCTAAGATCAGCCTCCACACAGAGGGTGCCCAGTAAATTGTGGGCTTTTGTTATCAAAGTACCTTTAAAACAAACTGCAGATAACTGCAAAAACATGGATGCATCTCAAGAATATTATACTAAGCGGTAAAAGCCAGATTAAAACAGGACGTACTGTATGATTCCCTTTACATGGAATTCTAGTACAGGCAAAATCAATCTAAAGTGATAGAAATCAGAACAAAGTTGCCTTGGACAGGGGTGGGATTGGGAGGGGAGTGACTCGGAAAGGGCACAAGGAAATTTGGGTGGGGGTGGGTAATGGAAATGTTCTTTATTTTGATAGAGGTGTGAGTTACACTACTGTATGCATTTGTCAAAATTCCCTGAACTGGGACTTCCCTGGTGGCGCAGTGGTTAAGAATCTGTCTGCCAATGCAGGGGACACGGGTTCGAGCCCTGGTCTGGGGAGATCCCGCATGCCGCAGAGCAACTAAGCCCGTGTGCCACAACTACTGAGCCGGCACTCTAGAGCCCACGAGCCACAACTATTGGGACCACGTGCCACAACTACTGAAGCCCACGCGCCTAGAGCCCGTGCTCCGCAACAAGAGAAGCCCCCGCAATGAGAAGCCCGCGCAATGCAAAGAAGAGTAGCCCCCGCTCTCTGCAACTAGAGAAAGCCCACACACAGCAATGAAGACCCAACGCAGCCATAAATAAATAAATAAATTTATTTAAAAAAAAAAATACGTTGACAGATTTGGGATGAGAGAAATGTCCTAAAATTAGATAGTGGTGATGGTTGTAACTCCATAAACTTACTAAAACTCACTGAAATGTATGCTTAAGTTAATTTATGGTGTGTAGATTATACCACAATAAAGATGCTTAAACAAAACGAAACAAAAAAACCTCCCTGAACCTTACCCCTAAGATTTGTGCATTTTATTGTTTGTAAATTGTATCTCAATTTCAAAAAAGTGAAAAGTAAAGGAAAATGGCGTCCTTAGAGCTAATGACAGACTAATAAGCAACCAAAGCAAACATATGACGCGCCGTTTCCTTATATCTGCCTGCCGGGCCGCTTTCGAGAGCCTGACCTCATCAATGGACATCCTCACTCTAAGACTGGAAAAGGATTAGACGAGCCTGCAACTCCAAGATTCCTCTCCATCGGCCAGAAGATAAATCAGAGGGGAAGAGAGCAGATGGGAAACCAAGACAAAACCACTAATAAAAAGACTAGGCAGATAAACTCAACATCGAGCTGTAGAACTGGGATTTTTATTCCTTTTCTCCAAAATTTAATTTCATAGTCTGTTAAACAGAGATATGATTTCTAAACTGCATCTCGCTCTCAGTATGCGTGGCGGGGGGGCGGCCGGGAGGGGGCAGGGGGAGAAGAGAGTGAGGAGAAACTCACAAACACTCCAAATAATGAATATCGTCATCAATTTGAAGCTAGAGGAAATAGTTTCACCATACCCAGAGGAAATGGATTCCACGGCCATGCAGGGACCTGAATCTCAGTCCCGCTTTCCCGACCTGTTCTAGTCTGGCCTCATTATCATGATGTTTGCATGCCATACAACATCATGAACAACATCAAATAACAAATAAAATATCTCCTTTCCCACCACTTGGCTTTTCGGTGACACTCATTTGCACAGTTTCTCTTCTGTAACCAGTCGGCCGGGGCACAGGGAACGTAAGGCACAAACGCTCAGATGGTAGCAGGGAGAGGAGGTTTGCCTAGAGCTCCCGGGCGGGTGGGAGGGGAGACCCTGAGGGTAGGAGAGACCGGAAGGGAGGGGCGAGGCTCGAGCTTGTCACGAAAGTCTTTCTCGTCCGCTCTCTGGGCTCAGAACGGCGAACAGACTGGAGGAGCAGGGACCCTTAAGGATCCTCACAGCCTTTACAGACTCGAGTCCTCTTACCAGCTTGGGTTAATTTTTAACTTCCTTGGGGTGAGATCAAAAACAAAGGCAGAAACTCTCACCCGAGGGCTGGTTTCTACAGCTCTTTGTCCTCAAGTCTCCTCCCGTCTCCTTTGTCTCCAGGCCCCGGGGAGGCTGAGAGAAGGGTCACGTGGCACAAATGGAGCCGTGTGCCTCGCAGTCCCCTGGGATCCCTGCAGAGACCAGGATTCCTAGTCTTTCAGGCAGCAGCCCCCTTGTGTCATTTTCCTTTTGTTTTTTCGTCGATGTGGCTCTGTGTCCACAACCCTGGGATTCCCTCACCCTCCAGTATCCAATTTCGTAGATTTCAGTGTTTTTAAGGTCAGTGGAAACTTTTTTTAAAAAGCAACATCAAGCTAATCTATCCTTACTGCAGAAAGCAAGCTTAGTTCTATTTCTGCATAAAACTGCCACTCGCTAGTAGTTCTCAGATCTTGAAAGATGGGCGCCTCTTTACTTGTAGGAAATGCATGAGATCAAGGTGCTTTTAAAAAACAACCAGTCACTCAGGATCCTTCCCTTCCCTTTCTAGGATGATATCACTATTTTTAAGTCACCTTCATATATCACCCAAATAACTGAGGTATAAAGAATTATCTCCCTGGGATGTTGTTTTTACACTGGTGAAGTTGCATGACATGTATTTCATTAAAACTTTTTCCCCTTTTCATGACTGAGATGTCAAATCTTAGAGTCAGCCTGGGTAATTTTATACAGGAAAATGACCCTTCACCACTGTACACCCCTGTGCTAAGGGACCTGGGAGATGTCAGATAAATATTTATGAATGAATGAAGAACACTGGAACAAAAGAGGAAGCTGGTGATATCTAAAATGGGAGGATTCCTCCTAATCAAGAATTGAGTATTGGGCTGCAACGGGAGAGGCCACAGCAGTGAGAGGCCCGCGTACCGCAAAAAAAAAAAAAAAAAAAAGAATTGAGTGTCAATAAAGGTACACCTCTTCCTTTTCGCTTAGCTAATTACTGGGGAAATTTTCAGAGAAAAAATATTATTGGACACAGAGGAAGTTGTAGGAAACTGAAAAGCCTTTAGACCCCAGAACTGCTGGGATCCCAGGCCTTACGGTGCAGACAAGGCAGTGGTATTGACCTTGGTCCATCCTGCTCACAGGCTCAGAGTGGACACAGCTACTGATTATTTTATGTCTAGAAGAATTAAGTGGCTGCAGTATTCTCACCTTAAAAAGTTGCTATCAACCTGGGGAAGGGGTAAAGGGGGCTTGGTGTTTGGAACCCAACCAGTCCTGACCACCACTTTCTGCTATGGGCAAGAGGGAAGACAGAAACATTTGGTAAAATGTTGCCCAAAGCATCTCTCCCAGACTCCTGGCTGCTCTGGGGAGATAGTACTGGTTGCTCTGTTGACCACACAGACCTAAGTCCAAATTCTGTCTGTGTCCTGAGGTGTAGAGTCTGATAAAAGAAAAGTAGACACTGTGGGGCATGGTGTTAAGCTGTAAAGAAAACTCAGCCAATTCGTTTCAACCTTGGAGATTTAGTTGAATGAGAGCTGCTCCTGTGAAGACCAAAGACAAGGGGATTGGGGGTGGGGGGCAATGGCTGCAAAGTTGCCCAAAGAAGAGGGATCCATGGTTCAGGACTGGTTGGTCTCATGGGAGCTTGGCATGGCCAATTGCTGGGCCTCAAGTGCACTTGTTGAGGCTGATAGTACAGTTCCAAGTTCGCCATCGAGTTGCTTTTCTGCTGATACTGACCCATTTTTTTTTCTGGAAGCAGTCACTCCGGGTCCTTCTTTAGGAGCCCTGAGTGCCTGTGATCTTACACTTTCCAGGCGCGGCAGCATCCTGGAGCAGGCAGGTCCGAATGCACAGGCTCGAGATATTAAAATTCACTTTATCAAACACTCAGCATTACTGATATTTGGAGCTGGATCACTGTTGCAGGGGGGCTGTTCTGTAGGATTGTGGGGTAGTAGGAGATTTTGCAACATCCTGGCCTCTAGCCACTAGATGCCAGTAGCATCCCCCAAACGTGACAATCCAAATATCTCTTGACATTGCCAAATGTCCCTCGATGGCAAAATTGCCCCCAGTTGAGAGCCACTGCCTCAGACAAGTTACCTTCAGTGAAATTCTTCATAGAGTCTATTGTGATGATGGGTATTAGTTCAACCAGCTACCAGAACAAAACCAAGAAACTTAATGTCAGTACATGCTGAGTTTAAGAGTGTTCCTGCCCAGTTTTACCTTGGATAAATCTAAGGGTCAGTCAGCTTGGGGTCCTAGGCTTTAGAGGGTCTTGCTCTAGGCCTATCCCAGCCATGTCCCTTCCCATGGGACAAGGGACCAACAGGGCCAAGGGAATATGCCCACTGGAGCCTTCGCCTCGCTTCCGGACCACATTCTGGCACGTCAAAATTCCTTTCTCAAAACGGTCAAGTCTGCTTTCAAGGCTGACATGGTCTCTTCTCTGGGTCCCTTTTCCAGACCTGTGGGCCATGCTCCTGAAGAGGCCCACCTGGGGCCAAGGAGTGTCACTTATTGGCAGTGTGGATAGAGCTCGGACAAGCAGGCTGTATTTTTACCCTGGAAACTGCAAATGTCAGACAAGGGCCTGTCCCCTCCTTCTTACACCACCAGCTCGCGAAGAAAACGTAGTAGTTAAGGGATCATTCATTAGCAGTTGCACATCCCCCCATACCTTCTCCACTTCGCCACCTTCCTCGTCCTCTGCAGAAGATGGTGAGGAACATTGACTTTGAGTGGAAAACCAGGTAGAAAAAGAAGAGAAGATTCTAAGAGCCCAAAGAATTGCCCCCGATCAAGCAGGGGCTGGACAGCTTTATTCCTCTCCACAGAGCGGACAACACTACCTAATTGGTGGTGAAACACTCCCCGGAAAAACACCAGCATTCCTGGCAGATTTGCTTTCCCCTGTTGGTCTCTGATCACCTCATAAGACTGGTGTCTCCTCTGGGCTGTGGACTCCACAGTCAGGCATTATTTGGTGACATCTCTTCCACCCCCTCCTCCCCCTCTGAGGAGGGGCTGGCTGATCGTCTTCCAGGTGGAATGAATCACTCTCTTGATTTGGAGCCTCTGCAGCCTGTTAGTCACACTTTGATTAATCACTCATGGATTCCATTACACCTTGCACTCAGAGGAGTCCTGTTAGAAAGAGCTCCTCACAGACAGAGGGCATGTGACTCCTCCGGCTTTTCCCCAGTGGGCCTAGCACAGGGCCTCACACACAGCTGCTCAGGCCCACTCACTGAATCAGTTAACTTTAAAATTCGACCTGGTGGGGATTAAAGTCACTGAGTTTTATGGGAAAACCAGTCCAACCAGTTCCCTCCTTCATGGCTCTTATATCCTAAGGCTGGTTTATTTTGTCAGCTTAGAGCCCTGCTTTCAGCATTCTCTTCACACCTGGGCCCCCAGAGCTTTTTAAGCTTATAAAGACTAGGGACTGGACTTCCCTGCTGGCACAGTGGTTAGAATCTGCCTGCCAATGCAGGGGACACAGGTTCGAGCCCTGGTCTGGGAAGATCCCACATGCCGCGGAGCAACTAAGCCCGTGTGCCACAACTACTGAGCCTGTGCTGTAGAGCCTGCGAGCCACAACTACTGAGCCCATGTGCTGCAACTACTGAAGCCCTCACGCCTAGAGCCTGTGCTCCACAACAAGAGAAGCCACTACAATGAGAAGCCCGCACACCGCAACAAAGAATGGCCCCGCTCGCCGCAACAAAGACCACGCACAGCAACAAAGACCCAACACAGCCAAAAATAAATAAATTAATTAATTAATTTAAAAAAAAAGAAAATGGGGCTTCCCTGGTGGCACAGTGGTTGAGAGTCCACCTGCCGATGCAGGGGACCCAGGTTCGTGCCCCGGCCTGGGAGGATCCCACATGCTGCGGAGCGGCTGGTCTCGTGAGCCATGGCCGCTGGGCCTGCACGTCCGGAGCCTGTGCTCCGCAATAGGAGAGGCCACAACAGTGAGAGGCCCACATACCGCAAAAAAAAAAAAAAAAAGTGTATTTAAAAAAAAATTTTAATGTTAAAAAAAAAAGACTGGGGACGTCAGGGAAAAGAAAGTTTTAGAGATTATATTAGTTTCCTAGGGCTGCTGTACAAAGTATCACAAACTTGGAGACTTAAAATAATAGAAACGCAGAGAAAGACAAATATCATATGATATCACATATGTGGAATCTAAAAAAAATGATACGTATTTACAAAACAGAAATAGACTCACAGACAGAAAACAAACTTGTGGTTACCAAGAGGAAGGGGAGGGGTAAGGAAAAACTGGGAATTTGGGATTAGCAGATATACACTACTATATATAAAATAGATAATCAACAAGGACCTACAGTATAGCCCAGGGAACCATATTCACTATCTTATAATACACCTGAAACATTGCGAATCAACTATACTTCGACTCAAAAACAAGAAAAAAAATAGAAATGTTTTCTCTCATGGTTCTGGAGGCTAGAAGTCCAAAATCAAGGTGTGGGCAGGGCCGTGCTGCCTCTGAGGATCATAGGGGAGGGTCCCTCCCAACCTCCTCCAGCTGCTGTAGTGCTGGCAACCCTTGGTGTTCCTTGGCTTATAGATGTAAACACTCCATTCTCTGCCTCCACTGTCACATGGCATTTTCCCTGCATGTCCAAATTTCCCTCTTTTTATAAGGACACCAGTCACTGGATTTCGGGCCCGCCCTAATCTAGTCTGACCTCATCTTAACTTGTTTACACCTGCAAAAACCCTATTTCCAAATAAGGTCACATTCACAGGTCCAGGGGGGTTAGAACTTGAACATATCTTTTTAGGGGACATAATTCTACCCATTACAGGGATAAAAGAGCTTAATTCCCGCAGCCTTTGGTAAAACTCTGTCTTGGAGCATGTATGGCTCTAAGTCTATGTGAGTTTGTTCTCCCATCTTCTCTCTCCATGTGAGGCTTTGCCAGCTAGAACCCATGATTTGAATCCCAGTTCCATATGTGCAACCTTGGCTAAACCACGTATCCTAGAATACTTTCAAATGTTACTATACACCTCCATGTAAAATGTAAGTACCTCACAACAAAGTATTTCCATTTCTTCTCTCCCATCCTTTAAGCTAGTGTGATCACACATTTTACTTTGACATATGTTATAAACCCCATAAGACATTGTTATTATTTTTTACTTCAAATAGTATCAAACTTGGGAACATTTTGGCGATTCTTTTTTTTAAAAAATTTATTTTATATTATAGTTGATTTACAATGTTGTGTTAGTTTCAGGTGTACAGCAAAGTGAATCAGTTATACACATACACATGTCCATTCTTTTTCAGATTCTTTTCCCACATAGGTTATTACAGAATATTGAGTAGAGTTCCTGTGCTATACAGTGGGTCCTTGTTGATTATCTGTTTTATATATAGCAGTGTTTTTTAAATTTTATTTTATATTAGAGTATAGTTGATTTACAATGGCGATTCCCTTCTTCAAATTTTTTTTTGTGCCTTCTCTTGTTTTGGGGAGGCTCCAATTATGTTAGATCACTTGATATTGTCCCACAGATCACTTAGGCTCTGTTCAGTTTTTAAAGTCTTTTTTTTCCCTCTGTTCCACTTTCACTGGTTTCTTTTTCTGTGTCTCAAGTTCAGTAATCTTGTTTTTTTTTCTTTTGTAGTATATAGTCTACTGTTAGTTCCATCTCTAGAAGTTCCATTTGTTTTTGTTTTTAAGATTTTTTTGATGTGGACCACTTTTAAAGTCTTGAATTTGTTACAATATTGTTCTGTTTTATGTTTGATTTTTTTGGCCCCCGAGGCATGTGGGATCTTAGCTCCCCGACCAGGGATCAAACCCACACCTCCTGCAATTGGAAGGCAAAATCTTAACCACTGGACCACCAGGGAAGTCCCCCATTTGGGTTTTTTAAAAGTATCTTCCATTTCTCTTCTGTGTGTTCATGTTTTCATGGAGTTTCACTCCTCATGTATATCCTACTGTTCAGCAAAGATTCAAGGGGATCCCCAAACCCTTTCTCCTTTGTAACCCCACCTTCCCTGGAATTCAGCCCCACTAATTCCAGCTACTCTCAATCCCTGGCCCCTGAACTCTGATTCTCTCCTCAACTCAGCAAGACCACTGGGCTCTCCCTGTGCCATGGTCTAGAATGTGCCTCCAGGCAGAACCAGGGCAATGGTAGGTCTCACTTCCTTTGTTTCCTTCTCTTAGGGATCACAGACTTGTGCTGCCTGTCGTCCAATGTCTAACATTTGTCTTATATATTTTTGTCTAGTTTTCTGGTTGTTTACAGTGAGAGGGTAATTCTGATTCCTGTAACTCCGCCGTGGGCCAGAAGTGAAAGTTCTGGGTAAATTACTTAACCTCTCTGAGCCCAAGTTTCTTCTTCTATAGAACAGAGCCAATGATTTGTATATCGCAGAGATAATATGAAGATTAAATGAGATAATACATGCTGAGAGTAGTAGCTGCCGTTTGCAGAGTGTTTAGTATGCGCCAGGCCTCACTCTAAGTAACTCATATTATGTATCTCACATATATTTGAACTTCACAACAACTCTGAATGAAAGACATTATTAACCCCATTACATAGATGAGAAAGTTTAAGTAAATTGTCCACGGTCAAATGCGTGATAAAGGCAGAACTGGAACCCTTCTTATTTCAAAGTCCATATTAACCTATGGGTTATAAGAGCTTGAGGCAGTGCCTGGCACATAGTAGGAATCTGAGAATTCAGGTGTTAGATTCCCCCTTTATTATCCTCCCTGATACCTGGACGCTCAAGGGCTGTAGAACTGTAAGAGATGCCAAAGTTTATACCGGGAAATCCAATTTCTAGTATCGAGTCCTTTCTCTCCACATCTCCCTCAGGATGTTCTCTCTTACAGAGCTGCTAAATCCATCGACTTTCTTTGCCTCCCGTGCCACCCTTCTGGTACAGGGGACTGTCCTCTGCCTGGTTTCCCTGCACCTACTCTGGTCTCCCTAACTTATTCTTCTCCTCGTAGGCCAAGAGATTCTTTCAAAACGCAAACCTAATTAGGTCTCCTTCCTATTTAAACTCTTTGGAGAACCATTAGAAAGTCTGAAAGTCACAGAGTATGTACGGTTTGGCCTCCACCTGGTTCTCCAGCCACCTCTCACACTGCACTTGCCCTCAGTCTCCCGGCCACACACTGTCCTGTTGTCATTTCCCTAAATATGCCATCGCGCATCTGGGTTCTTACCTTTCCCTGTGGGTCTGTAGAACGAATTGCCATTCTAATAAAAATGTCTAGGTTGTTCTAATTTCTTTTTTTTTTTTTGCGGTACGCAGGCCTCTAAGCTCTTGTGGCCTCTCCCGTTGCGGAGCACAGGCTCCGGATGCGCAGGCTCAGCGGCCATGGCTCACGGGCCCAGCCGCTCCGCGGCATGTGGGATCTTCCCGGACTGGGGCACGAACCCGTGTCCCCTGCATTGGCAGGCGGACTCTCAACCACTGCGCCACCAGGGAAGCCCTAATTTCTGTTTTCAACCTGAGACTAATCGCCTAGGGCTTGCAACGCTTACGTCTGGATGGCCATCCAGGCAGGCTATTAAGCCTTGGTCCTTATGCTGACCCCTGCCACAGAATTCACAATGTTCTAATTGGCCTCATTAACTTGATAGGAAAACATTGGCTCCTGAGTGAGGCTTATCATCCGGCACATGCAAGTTTCACAAAATGGCCCTAGAATTATCAACTCAAAATGTTTCTACAGAGCACAGATTGATGGCCATGATTAACTCTTTTCTTATACCAGAGAAGGCCTGGAAGTTTCTTCCAGCCTGTTTGTTCCCAGATAGAATGAATCTGCTCTTCTGCCTTCAAGGCTGCTGTGGGACCTAATGAGACAGGGTTCATAAATGGCTTTGACCTCCTTGGTGAGAGCCAGTGCAGATGTAAATATTACAGCTGAAGTTTGAATGGGAGTGTGTCATAAAGTCTGGGATCACCCTTTCAAGCATGCAGTGTTGCTCAATGGACTGGGACTATTGAAGTGGCCCATTAAAAGTTCATGACAGGGCTTCCCTGGTGGCGCGCTGGTTGAGAGTCTGCCTGCTGATGCAGGGGACACGGGTTTGTGCCCCGGTCCGGGAGGATCCCACATGCCGCAGAGCGGCTGGGCCCGTGAGCCATGGCCGCTGAGCCTGCGCGTCTGGAGCCTGTGCTCCGCAACGGGAGAGGCCACAACAGTGAGAGGCCCGTGTACCGCAAAAAAAAAAAAAAAAGTTCAGGAGAAAAACATGGAGAGGGAAGGTAGCTCCTGGGAGGAGGGGGTGGAAAGCTTCACGAGGGATCATGGGTTCTTTGACTGTCCCCTCTTCAGAGTTTAGCCCAGTGTGGAATATACAGGAGCTGCTCTGGATAGAATGAGCTCAGGATCACTTGCAAAGGTTATCAGAGGTGATTCTGTGCTCAGAACAGACAACAGGGAATGCAGCCTCCGTGATGAGATCACCTGGGGTTCTGTGAAAGAGACAGTATTTGGCAGAGGTGGTGGCTTTCCAAACCTGGCTGGGTGTGTCTGGCCCTGCATTATCTGGTTAGATTCAAGGTTGGCTTCAGTGAGGGGTGAAGAGGCAGCTACCTATGTGGTGGTCTCCTCCACTTAAATATGTCTCTGCCCAAAGCTAGGATTCCCACTTTTAGACTTTAATTCCTTTGTGTATTTTCCCCTTGTTACAATGTGAACACATTACGTTTAGTTACAGACATGATTAAGAAAGAGTTTGGAAGCCATGACTGTCACCCCCCTGGAAAGCTGGGTCCGGAGCTAGGAGGCAGGACCTCAGGTTAGAGCAGCAGGTGCTTCAGGGACCAGAGATTCAGATTCAGACTCTACTTAGCTTGACCTGCCTTCAAGGTATGATTGATGTCAAGTGTGCTGGGAAAGCTCTCTGTCCCCTGAAATGTTTTCCCCACCTGCTCACCGACTCCTGACATTCCTTTTAACAGGGAGCTAAGAGTTGCATTACAGAACTAAAGAGCAAGCTGAAAATGACTGTGAGAGGAGAAAGAAGAGAGGGTATACATGACATTGAAGGAGACAAAGAAAGTCCAGTTCGCCCTGGCCTGGCAGGGCAGGGGGTTGCTGATGGAGGTGTGTAGGATGGTATAATTTTGCTCAAGGCCATCCAACGAAGAAAATTTTTTTCCCTCATGACAGCCACAGAATCATTCCAGAATTTCTTTAAGGTTTCCGAGAACTGGGAAACAGAAGAAAATAAGGCCTTTTCTTTTACACAAGTAACTAAGAATGTGAGGGGGGTGGGGAGTGAGGAGGGGACTCAAATTCTTTGTCTAAATTCTTTAATAGTTCTCAGACTGCCCCTTTGAAACGTAGTACTCCGCCTGCTGGCTACAGTGGGTATAGCTCATCAAAACCAAAGATGAGGGCTTCCCTGGCGGCGCAGTGGTTCAGAGTCCGCCTGCCGATGCAGGGAACATGGGTTCGTGCCCCGGTCCGGGAAGATCCCACATGCCGCGGAGCGGCTGGGCCCGTGAGCCATGACCGCTGAGCCTGCGCGTCCAGAGCCTGTGCTCCGCAACGGGAGAGGCCAAAACAGTGAGAGGCCCGAGTACAGCAAAAAAGCAAAACAAAACAAAAAAAACCCAAAGATGACTCCCAAGTCCTTTTCCCACAATCTAGGGAAGACTGATGCATTGACCCTCCACATGAGGTGGGAGAGAAATCAAATGTGGAATGGTTTTCCCATCACCACGCCCCCTCAGAAATCACCCCTTAGTGTTTTTTGGGTTTGCATTTAAACAAGTATATCTAGCTTCTCCAGCCTGTGCTTAGCAAAATAGGTCACATTGGTACAAATGTTCAAACAACAGTGGCTCCAAACCCCACCCACCTGATTGCAGGGTCTTGGCCACCTCCCAAAGCCTCCCTCAGAGCCTTGGCAGTGCTCTCAGGGTCTAGAGACACATGGTCTGGGGCTGTGGGCACCAGGGAGAGTCCGCCGTGCCCTTCTCGCTGGCTCCTGGCTCTACAAAGCCTCTTGGCCAGTTAAGCCCTTTGAAGTGACTTTCCTGCTACACTGCTGACTGGGGCCCAGGCACTGCTGATTCTCCGCTCTGCCACAGCTCCATTCCGGCTGGTGCCAGTTTCTGTGCAGACATAGGAAGAAGGGGCCCAGCAGAGATTTGGGATTTATTCAGATATACTTGTATGACTAAATAACTCAACTTAAATGCTCTCATTTGCCTGGTGTTATGTTTGGGTATTAAGCTTCCACGCTTAGGGGCTTTCTTTCATTCTTGGGAATTTCCCACAAATCAATTCTGAAATCACAGTGAAAACTCCCCTAGTATTTTCTATTTCTTTGTAATGTTTAACTCAAAATCTGCTTTTCTTTTCTTCAGAACTTTCCATAATGAAGAGTGGATGCTATACATCAAATCCCTTAGGTTGAGAAATGGAGCCTAAAAGAAAAGATGTTCCCAGCAGGGCTCTCCAGTAATCAGTGGCGTTAAGTACTAGGGTTAAATTTCACCTTGGGGGGCTTCCCTGGTGGCGCAGTGGTTGGGAGTCCGCCTGCCGATGCAGGGGACACGGGTTCGAGCCCCGGTCTGGGAGGATCCCACATGCCACGGAGCAGCTGGGCCTGTGAGCCATGGCCGCTGAGCCTGCACATCTGGAGCCTGTGCTCCGCAACGGGAGAGGCCACAACAGTGAGAGGCCGGCGTACTGGAAAAAAAAAAATTTTCACCTTGGGGAGAAAAAAAGAAAGTATGTATGGTATATAGAGCTTTCTCAAAGCACACTGGGAAACATGAAACAGGGGTCTGATTTCAGAGGCTGGCAAATGGAAGCATATCCAATTTCTAAAAGCAAATAAATGCAAGTTATTACTTGTGACACAAACAACCCAAACTCCCAAGACCCTGAGGTGCTGTTTAGCCTCTGGAAGAAGCTGAGGAAGTGGCAGTGATCTGAGTGTGAAGATGCTCGACCACAGCTCATCAGGCCGTCGTTGAAGTTTTATTATTAGAGTGGGAAGCTTCATGCCTCTCCTAATGCCAGTCTCAGAACCCATCTCAGCTCTGATAGGAGCAAGTGGGGCAAGAGACTTTGCTGAGAACACAAACTGAAAGATGTGTGCCTTGAAAGCCGTAGCCATGGGTGTGTAACCATTGCAGTCACAGTAACACATGCTCAGAAGGGCTCCAGGCTCAAAGGGGTCCCACATTTGGGGTTAATGCTCTGTGGCCACTGTCTTGAAGCTTTCACCTTTAATCACTTTAAGAATTATTAAAGAAGATAATTTTAAGAATACTTTCACCGTTCTTAATGACATTATCTTTGAATTTTATGTTTTGTATGTGAAGTCTGATGGGCCAATGAGCCCGGGCTTGGAGCCTCATGCATGCAAGGTCTGCTTCTTGCTGCCTCTCTGCCTCCCTGCAATGGGTCCTTGGCTGTCTGTTCCCTGCTCTCTGGCTCCCTGGGCCCTGCCTGGCTTCCTCCTCTCTGCTGCCTCCACCTGGGTACAGGCACAGGGAGAATTGCGGTTGAGCACGTGTGCCCTGCAGTACCTCGGAGAGAGGCTTAGTGGCAGCCTTCCCTACCCTGGGCTGTCAGTGCCACAGTGCAGTTGACAGGCAGCAGCAGAGGTGAGCCTCTCACCCACCCCCGATCCAGGTACCAAGCATGTCCTGGCACAGAGATTTAATCCTCTGGGGCTTTCCCACCCACAGCAGGGCATGTCAGTCTGGTGGCTGGAGGAGGAATCCCAGAGCTGGAGCAATCAGGGGGCAGCCACTCCCACCCCACCCCAGTGCCTGTGAGGGTCTACACTCATCTTACAAATATCCCTGTGTCCGAGGAAGAAGCAGAACATTATAGAGCAAATAAGAAACACCATGAGAAGGTGAAAGAAACCATGGAAGAAAGAAAAAAGTTTCATATTTAGTGACTTTAATGGCACTTTTCCTCTGCTTTTTGAACAAGGGACCCTGTATTTTCACTTTGCAGTGGGATTCATCAGTTAGGGAGCTGGCCCTGGCTGTGGCAGAGGGTAGGGACCATCCTTCTGTTTCTGTCTATATGGCATCTGAAGTTCCTGTGTCCTTATTAAAGCTGATTTATCAACTTCTCTAGGGGTGGGAGTCACACAGGTAGCCACTGACAACCTGAGAATAATGAATGAGAAGAAATATTTGCTGAATAAATTGCTGGATAAACAAAGGAATGAAAAAAACAAACAAAGGAAAACCACAAGGCATAAATGTGTGATGGGCTCAAATTATAATCCCCGTAGGGTTGTTGGCCTTAGAACAGAAAGCAAAGGCTAAGCAGGAAAAATCTGTGGCATAGAGAGCTCCTGAGGGCTCTGGGGGGAGGGCGGCTCCTGACTCTCACTGCAGAGGCTGCTCTGGGCAGTCCAGATCCTTGACTGGTCAGTCTGCTACAATTCCCTACACACTGCTTTCATGCTGATGTCTAGAAGACATTCATACCATACAGCAATTAAGACCCTGTGATGAGGGGAGCCTTGATGTGGCCAATAATTGCTGAGAACCTGAAAGCAATTCCTCATTTGCGAGTCAGTGGGCAGTCAGTGGGGTGTGGACTCCGTGCATGCCCTGGGGCATTCTGATTAAATGTCAGCCACACTCTCTGTGCCCTGAGCAACTTGGAATTATTATAGCTTGAGATTTTTGGAGACAAATCAACAGAGACTCATAATGTGCAGGTATTTCCTCCCAGGAAGAGGGTAGAACCTAGGGAACCACAGATGAAGGGAGCCAGACCTGGATTAAAGCAACCCTGAAAGGCAAAGCCTTCTGTATGCTTTTTAGGATGCTTAGGGGTGAAAAGAGTGGAGTCTAACAAAAACACTCCGGAGTCCATTATTTGTATCATTCAAAGTATAAAAGAAATATGGAAACTCCTTTGCTTAGAAACTTCCACCTTCCAATCATGCAGATACCACAAGCTATAAGCAAGAGCAAAAGCACATGAGAAAAGGCAACCTTCCTACACTACTGGTGAGAATGTAAATTAGCACAGCCACTATGGAAAACAGTATGGAGGTTCCTTAAAATACTAAAATTAGAGTTACCATATGATCCTGCAATCCCACTCCTGGGCATATATCTGGAAAAAAATGAAAACACTAATTCAAAAAGATACATGTGCCCCAGTGTTCATAGCAGCACTATTTACTGCAGTTGCCAAGACGTGGAAGTAACCCAAGTGCCCATTGACAGACAATTGGATTAAAAAGAGGTCATACACACACACACACACACACACACACACACACACACACATACACACAATGGAATATTACTCAGCCATAAAAAAGAATAAAATACTGCCCTATGCAGTAACATGGATGACCTAGAGAATATTATGCTTAGTAAAATAAGTCAGAGAAAGACAAATACTATGATACCACTTATGTGTGGGATCTAAAAAAAAATACAAACATATGTATATACAAAACAGAAATAGACTCAAAGACATAGAAAACAGACTTGTGGTTCACAAAGGGGATTGGAGGTGGGGAGAGACAAATTAGTGGTATGGTATTAACAGATACAAACGACTATACGTAAAATAGATAAGCAACAAGGATCTTACTGTGCAGCACAGGGAAGTATACCCATTATCCTATAGTAACCTATAATGGAATATAATTTGCAAAAATACTGAATCACTATGCTGTACACCTGAAACAAACACGATACTGTAAATCAACTGTACCTCAATTTTTAAAAATTGAAAAGAAAGAGAAAAAGCACATTACCTCTGCCCGTCTCTACAGATGGTGTCAGTCACTGACTCCCAGGAGAGTGGAGGTGGGAACTAGCTGGCATTCTCAGCTTGTTCTAGAAGCCCAGGGCTAAGCATATTGTCTTCTTGTGCTAACCCAGGGGCGAGTGCGAGCTGGAAGGAGAGCCTTCGGGACACGTGCACGGTCCAGCTCCCTGTGCTCTGTAATCACGAGAGAGACCAGCGCAGCACTGTCTTCTTAGCAAACGGCAGAGAGCGCACGTATCTGACACAAGTGGGAGGGATTGTGAGTCTGGGTCCCGAAGAAGGAATATTAAAGTAGAAAAAGTTCCCCTCTCAAAAAAAAAAAGCAAGCAGGGCTTCCCTGGTGGCACAGTGGTTAAGAATCTGCCTGCCAAATGCAGGGGACATGGGTTCCAGCCCTGGTCCGGGAAGATCCCACGTGCCACAGAGCAACTAAGCCTGTGCACCACAGCTACTGAGCCTGCGCTCTAGAATCCGCGAGCCACAACTATTGAAGCCTACGCGCCTAGAGCCCGTGCTTTGCAACAAGAGAAGCCATCGCAATGAGAAGTCCGCACACCACAAGGAAGAGTAGCCACCACTCGCTGCACCTAGAGAAAGCCTGCGTGCAGCAACGAAGACCCAACGCAGCCAAAAATAAAAAATAAATAAACTAAAGAAAATAACAACAAGCAAACCAAAAAACCTGGCCTCCACCAACAGGTGATTCTCCCGGGTTCTTGGCTTTCAAGTTGTCTCCCTGGCTTAGCTGTGGCCAATAATTGCTGAGAACCTGAAAGCAATTCCTCATTTGCGAGTCAGTGGGCAGATTTTTTAAGTGAAAAAGAAAAGCGCAGGTAAAGCCCCTCTTCTTCTTTCTGCTTATTAGGATCATTTCTGTATGTTTCCCTTCCAAGAACTTTCCAAGAGAAGCCAATGGCTTCTTAGCTCCGAAAGGCAGATCTGAAAAGGCCTTGAAGATGGAGAAAGAGAAGCAGGGGGCATAAGGGCTTAAGATGACACAGGCAGCTGGGAGCTGGTGAGCTGGGCTGGGAGGAAAATGATATAAGAACCACAGCTGGCATTCACTGAGTACTCCTGGTGCCACATGCTGTTCTACATGAGTCAGGTTTACTCTTCACTGTTAAGACACACATTATAGCACAGAGACCACGAGCAGCATCTCCAAGATATACCCGGCTTAATGACAGCATAGCCAGTGGTTAAACCTTAAGAGTCTGATTCCAGAATCTGTGCTTTTAATGCCAAGATGAGAAGCCGAGGATCCAGGCTGTGGCCAGAAGTGGTGGGGTTGTGAAGGAAGACAGTCCCTGGGGTTGCAGAGGGCCTTCTGGTTCCCTTACTCAGGAGGATCTGGGGTTTCACAGACCAGTAAGCTCCCCTCACATTGAGTAGTTATTTTTTATTTTGTCATGTAAAAACATTTTAAAAATCTTCTAAAGTCATTTCATAAAATAGTAAAATAAAGTAAATGTAATTTCAGTGTAAAGGACACAGTCTCAGAATACAGGCCACCCTGTACGTTGAATAAATCTCCCTTTGTAAAAACCTCCCTCCATTTTCCTTATTTTTCTCATCTCACTGTGGTCTGGTGAAAACGTCCCCATGGGTGATAAGTGTCTCAGGACCCTCATCTGGGACCACTGTGGGGCCTCGTTTGATCCTTATAAAGTAGGCAAAGTAGGCAGAGAAAGTCTTATTAACCCCTACTTTATTAATGAAGAAACCAAAGCCCAGAGAGGTTAAGAAATTTGTCTAAGGACACACAGTTAAAAAATGGCAGGTCCAGGTTACAAACCCACGCTTTGTTTATTTTTTTTAATTAATTAATTTATTGATTTATGTTTGGCTGTGTTGGGTCTTTGTTGCAGTGCACAGGCTTCTCATGGCAGTGGCTTCTCTTGTTGTAGAGCACAGGCTCTAGGCGCGTGGGCTCAGTTGTTGTGTGCACGGGCTTAGTTGCTCCATGGCATGTGGGATCTTCCCGGACCAGGGCTCGAACCCGTGTCGCCTGCATTGGCAGGCGGATTCTTAACCACTGTGCCACCAGGGAAGTCCCCAAACCCAGGTTTTTATACTCCAGGTCCAGTGTTCTTTGCTTGTGTACCTCAAACCATTAACCAGATGAACTGACTGACCAGCAGAGTGACTCCTGTGTGAGGACCTGAACACTCAGAAAGAGAGAGAGGATTGATAAGTGTTGTTTCCATTGACAGGACTCAGAATATGAGTGCCTCTGTCTGAGAGGCAGTCTCTGGCTTCAGGAAAAGACGCGAAGTCCCTTTGGGGTAAAGAGGGAGGATATATTCTCTTTCATCCCCAGACCCAGGCTACCATAGGGCTGGTCACACCGGCTGGCAAGAAACCCTTGCAGCTTAGTTAGAAGTGGGAGTATGGTTTTGAATGTCAGTTTTTATTTAATAGGATTTTACTGTGGAAAGTAGGGAGGAGGGGAGGAAAGGGAAACAAATCTCAGACACAGCTTGACAGGATGCTACTGGGAGAAGGCGAAAAGGGATAGAGTCCAGAAAAGACTGGATGGAGGTACCTTGGGCAGTGATGGGGGGAGGGGGGCAGCAAGAAGGTGCTTGTCCCCGGGGGCAGGCAGGGTATGTGGGTGGGTGGCAGGGAGGCAGGAGCAATGAATGTGGTTTTCCACCGTTCTTCTGGTCAAGGCCACACTACTGACTATGGCTCCCAGTGCCTAATGGCCTGGCTCCTGCCCACTGCTCTCGTGTTACCACCATCGCTCTTGATTTCTGTGCACCAAAGATGCTGCATGAGATCCCAGCTCAGGACTCTGAACGTGCTGTTCCTGCTTCTGGGAATGCCCTTTTTAAAAAACAAACAAACAACAGTGCTTACTAATGCCTACTCATTCTTTGGTGACTTCCCTGACTCTTGTCTACCAGGTGGAGGGGTAGACAGCCCAGAGCCACACGGGCCCACCTTCAAAAGCTGTGAACATTTAAATGTGTGCTATGTGCACGGAGCCTAGGGGCAGCACCTCAGCCGGCAGGATGCTTGTGAGGCCCATGGCAGCACCGAGGAACACACATATCTTGTCCTGGGTGGAGTCAGCACCCTGAACCTTTCCTTCATATCTGTTACAGTCTATAATTACGTATCCGGGTGATTGTCTGGTTAACGTCCTTTCTTCACTTAATAGTCAGCTGCTTGACGGCCGGGCTTTTGTGTTTTGCTGGCCATTGTATGTGCAGCCCAGTCTGGAGCCAGGGGCCTGGATGGTGCCCTCTATGCTACATGCTGAATGAATTCCTTCCTTCCTTGCTTTGCTGAGGGCTGCCTGTCTGTGAAGCTGGCATGTTGCTTTAAAACTCACATAATTCTTGGGGGTGGGGTGGGAGGGCTTGGAGGTCATGGTCATGTCTAGAAAACTGTTCCCAGTCTACTCAGTGTTGTGTTTTCTTCCTAGCCCACGGTTCCCATTGGGTTTGAGGTCCTCCAGTACTGGGGACAACTGAGCCTGTCACTTGCTGGCCAGGATGAGAAGGTGGCTCTCGTGAGAGGTATGTGCTGGGTGGGCATGAGTTGTCAGCTCTGATAGTGTAGGACTAAGGAGACTTCTAGCCTGTGGGACATGGGGTGGGGAAGGATCAGGGCCCTGGCACCGGGCAGACCTGTCATTCCCCCATTTAGCCACTAAGGGGCACTGTTGCTCCACAGGGAAGAGCCAAGTTGGCGGGAGCTCACCCCAGTGGAGTAACCAGGTGAAAGTGATGACATTACCTCGCATTTCCTGAGCACCACTGATGTGCTAGGCACTATGAACGCTCTAACTCCATAGTCATGAAAGAAAGGGATGATGAAATCTATTTTACAGACAAGGTAAAGAGGTGAACAGTATCAGAGAGATTGAATGACTTTTTCAATGGCCGAGCCAGCATTCAAACTCAAGCCTGCCCAAATCGAAAATCCAGGGCCTTCCCGTCCCTCCCCTCACACCCACCTGAACTCCCTCGGTCAGGATGCCAAATCTCAGTCAAGCTTGTTCTCATAGCAGCCACCTACCAGGGCTGCTGCCCACAGCACAAACTTCTCTCACTCAGCTGATTCCATTTAGCCAATTTTGATTATCCGGATTAACATAGGGACCACTGACTGGGGTGTAAAATTTTAAATTGGGTTATTAAAATGATTTATTTGAATCCAGAGACCATTATTCTGCGTGTGTCTTGGGGAGGGGGAGAAAACAGATTTGCCCTTCCAGAGCCCTCTCTTCTGGTCTCATTCTGCAATCCCTCTTCCTCTAGCCCCACCAGCACTCACACAGCTGCCAGAGAATTTTCCTGCAGATTTGATCAGATGCCTCTCTCACTACTGTCCTTCAGTGGCCCCTGTAGCTTCCAGGAGAAAGGCCCATTCCTTAGCCAGAACCCAGGGTTTTTCCTTCATGAGCTGGAACCTTCCTTAATCCCCCTCACCCCGACTCGCTCACAAGCATGGACCCTCAGCTCCAGCCCCTGAGTCCAAGCACCTCGGTGCCCCTCAGAGCTGCAGTCTCCCCAATGCAAGCAGGAACAATGAGACTTCCCACCAGGTGGTTGTGGGGATGAAATGACACCTGTAAACCTGCTGCCACAGTGCTGACTCGCCTAGCAACTCATTAATATTCCTCACCTAGCAACTCATTAATATTCCTTGCCTTCCCTTTCTCAGCCCTGGGAAACGTGCAAGGACAATGCAGTCTGCGAAGACAAGTTTAGATGTAATAATGAATGCTCCATACAGGGCCATCCCTGGGTAAACATTTCCAGACCCAGGCAAATGTCATCAGGGGTGGTATTTTGCTCAAGCCGATGCTAAGGAAGGCATTTCCTGTACAGTTTTTTCTCCTGTGCCCAAGGTGAGCTCCTAGGTGATTCAAACACCATCTGGATGCTAAACTCCTTGAGGGCAGGAGTAGGGTTGTGAACCTCTGAGGATCTTCTCAGGCCCAACACAGCACCAGGTCTTTACTGGCGTCTCCAAGAATGCTAGTTGGCCGATTAATTTTTGACTGGGTGTGTGCAAAGCTGGAGGGTCAGGCAGGTTATTTCGGGGCATCATTGTCTGAAACAGAAACACCATTGTTTTAAGAGCCTGTTGAAGCCCAGAAGAAATACAGTACTTTCTTCTTCCTGTTGCAGAAGCCGGCGGTTTAAAACCACAGGGCTTTGTTTCTTTTTAATTAATTTTTATTGGAGTATAGTTGATTGACAATGTTCTGTTAGTTTCTACTGTACAGCAAAGTGAATCAGTTATGTATATACATATATCCACTCTTTTTTAGATTCTTTCCCCATATAGGTCAATACAGAGTACTGAGTAGTGTTCCCTGTGCGATACAGTACGTCCTTATTGGTTATCTATTTTATGTACAGTAGTGTGTATATGTCAATCCCAATCTCCCAGTTTATCCCTCCCCCCGCCTTTCCCCCTTGGTAACCATAAGTTTGTTTTCTACATCTGTGACTCTATTTCTGTTTTGTAAATATGTTCATTTGTACCCTTTTTCTTTTTTTTGGTCACGCCACATGGCTTGAGGGATCTTAGTTCCCTGACCAGGGATTGAACCCTGGCCCTCAGCAGTGAGAGCCAGGAGTCCTACCCACTGGACCACAAGGGGATTCCCTGTACCACTTTTTTAGATTTCATATATAAGTGATATCATATTATATTTGTCTTTGTCTGACTTACTTCACTCAGTACGACCATCTCTAGGTCCATCCATATTGCTGCAAATGGCATTATTTCATTCTTTTTTGTGGCTGAGTAATATTCCATTGTATATATGTACCACATCTTCTTTATCCATTCATCAATCGATGGACATTTGGATTGCTTCCATGCCCTGGCTGTTGTAAATAGTGATGCAATGAACACTGAGGTGCCTGTATCTTTTCAGATTATGGTTTTCTCCATATATATGCCCAGGAGTGGGATTGCTGGCTTATATGGTAGCTCTATTTTTAGTTTTTAAACGAAACTCCATAGTGGCTGCACCAACTTACATTCCCACCAGTGCAGGAGGGTTCCCTTTTCCCCACACCCTCTCCAGCATTTATCGTTTGTACATTTCTTGATGATGGTCATTCTGACCTGTGTAAGGTGATACCTCATTGTAGTTTTGATTTGCATTTCTCTCATAATTAGTGATGTTGAGCATCTTTTCATGCCCTTTTTGGCCATCTAAAGTCACAGGGCTTTAGACCAAGAAAGCCATGAGTCTGACCAACAAGTCACTGGATTTGAGCACATTGGACTGGCTGGGCTGCCCATGCTCGGACGCGGACATCGGCAGGACCCACCGCTGGGGTTCTGAGCATCCGAGGGTAGCCTCAGCCCACCCTCTCCTCCTATTTCTCAGTTTAATCTTCTTATTCCTAAGTTCAAAGAGATGTAAATGACCCTTAGACAAAGCCTAGGTTCCAGAAACTCTCTTAACCAGGCTGACCTGGATCATGGAACTCAGCCTCTTCCAGGAAGGGTCCCACCGGATCAGATGAAAAGTGGGGATTCCTCAGCCCAGACTCGCCTGATTCCACCCAATCTCAGTCTCGTCCTCAGGGTTCCAGCCTCCCCCCATCCACTGCCACGTTGAACCTATCTGTTCTGGGTTTGCATGTCAGGTAAATTTTCTGATCAATATGCATTTGCCTACTCCTATACCATGTCTAAGGCAACTTTGATATTGGTTGGTCTGCTTCTCCCAACCTCAATTCATCAAATGCCCTTTGAACATTGTAAAGACGTTATATGTAGATTATTTTTGCTTTCAGTTATCTCAGAAACTGTCTTTTATATGGCATTTAAACTATCTGGGTGGTCTTATCTACTTTACCTCCGTTAGAGCCACAGGAAAAACTGACTGTAAGAGATGGGGACTCTCAAGAGTCTTGTCCAAGTTTACGCTGAAAGGTAGTGATGGGCAGGACCTCTGGCTCTGTGTCAGCAGCCCTCCCAGTGAGAGTTCTGTCCACGCTCTGTAGTACCCCCCAAAGGGTTACACGCAAAGACATGGCTGCTGCAGCTGGCAAAGAAGAAGCGTCCATGGCAACTCGCACATGTGGGCAGGTGGGTGTGGCCAGGGACAGCGGAACCAGGCAAGGAACTCCGGAGTGGGAGGCTGCTGAAGAACTGAGATTTCTGAGTCCCTGAAAAGCTCCCCAGATCCCAAATACCTTCTCTGCCACCTGAAAGTTTCTTAATAAGGAATAAAGCCTTGCAAGTCCCAGCTCTGCTCCTTATTGGCTGTGTGAACTTGGACAGCACACCTGGTCTCTCTGAGACTGTTTAATCATCTGTTAAATGGAGATTTAGATAGTATCTATTTTATAGGGTCGTGAGCCCAATTTTCAAATGGGCTTAGCCGCTGCCTTGCTTATATTGCTCAAGTGGCTGCTATTGTAAATGTGTAGATGGTGGTGGTGTGGTGTTTTTTATGTTTTCTTTTTGCTTCTCTGGGTTTTTAGCAAATTGACATGCACTGCTGTTGTAGTAAAAAAAAGATGTTTTTTAATAATAAAAAGTGTAAATATCCAGACACATAGGAAAAGGAAGATATGATTCAAATTTATACTAGGACTTAAATAAATGAGGGCAGAGCCTTTCCAGAGAGAAAAATGGTAGAATCTGCATTTATTGAGCACCTACTACATGCCTGATACTCTGTGTATATTTTTGTTTAATTTAAATAATGATCACAGCAACCCTGATCAGCCAAGTGTTATTATATCAGCTAAGTGTCATTATCCCCATCTTATAGATGAGAACGCTGAGGCTTGCGTGGATTTTGTATCTGACCCAAGTGCACACAGTTCACTGGGAACTGAATCCAGAGCTGTATGATTGCAAAGTCTGTTGTCTTTCCAATACCTTTTAAAATATATATTTTATTTATTTATTTTTGGCTGCGTTGGGTCTTGGTTGCAGCCCGTGGGCTTCTCTCTAGTTGTGGCACGCAGGCTCTGTAGTTTGTGGTATACAGGCTCTCTAGTTGAGGTAAGCGGGCTCAGCTGCCCTGTGGCATGTGGAATCTTAGTTCCCCGAACAGGGATGGAACCTGCGTCCCCTGCACTGAAGGCAGATTCTTAACCACTGAGCCACCAGGGAAGTCCCTCCAATAATTTTTCAAGTTAATGGGAAGGGTAGCCTGGGAATGGGATGAGGGTGGGATAATTGAGGGAGGGAGCATGGCAAGCAGGAAGCCAGGGGCCCTGGACATGGAAAAAAGTTCAGTGAGCACAAAAGACGGGGGAAATAAACAGAACAGTGACGGAAGTATCTCAGAGCAAAGTTGCCCAATTTCACAGATGTTCAGATGGGCTCTGCCCCACTTCAGGAAGGTTAATATCTGTATCTGCGATGATTCTGTTTAATTTTCTTTATTTCATACCCTCTCTTTGCAAAGCTGTGAATGTGGGCAAGGGAGCCTGTGTTGCGTGGTTTACAAACCAGCTCTCAGCCATGCTGGATCGCTGGGAGTGGGCACGCTTGGCCGTCTGCCCCATGACCCATGACCGGCCCATCCTTGCTCACAAGCTGCATGAGCTTCTGCAGAGGCTCCTGGAACCTCCTCTCTCTCCCCCAGCCTTTCCCATGTGCAGTCCCTTCATTTCAGCTCAAGCGAAGGTCCAGGTCCAGTGTTTTCTTTGTCAGATAAATTTCATTTAAAGTAAGTTCCTTTCAGGTCAGGTGTAATTGTTCAAGGTGTTCTTTGCTTAAGAGTGTGCAGCTGAGGGACTGCTGACATCCAGAATTCACCTGGATTTGTACAAAGACACAGTACGGACCGGCAGCTTCCGTGGTCACGTCACAAGTTTATGGATTTCCCTGAAACGCGGAACTGACCCATCTGATTATAGGTATTGGATGAAGCAAGTTCACAGTTTTGTCATCTTCTAGAGAGGTCAAGTGACTGGCCAGAGTCATATGGGCTCCAAGAGAGGACTAAAGCCCAGGCCTTCTGATTCCCAGACCTATGATGTCTCTCCTGAACCACTTACTAATATCCTACCTCTTTTCTCCACCTAAAGGCACAGAGAGAAGAGCTGGAAGAAGAGGGTGATCCCGGTGGGCAGGAGGCCCCGAGGCTGTGGCTATTGCTGCTGAAGTCAGCCAGGCCTAAGTGCAGAAACTAAAGGGTTAATTCTGCAGACCCAGGGAAGCAGCTGGAGTCTAGGCCCAGGAGGCAGGAAGGGGGCTTCAGAGAGAGCAGCTGTTAGCATATCTGGTGGGAGCGGCCCTGTCCTCAGGCCCTGAGATCTCAGCCCTGACTGGGCGCTGAAATCACCTGGGAGCTTTAAAAACGCTGATGCCCAGGCCTCTGCTCCAGGGAGTCAGGTAGCTGGTCAGAGGGGGCGGCGTGGCTGGGTGTATTTTCAAAGCTCTTCGGATGATTCTAGTACGCAGCCTGGGTTGAGCATCACACGCTAGCCGGTGAGCTCCTGGAGGAGAGATACCCTGGCTTTTTCATCTCTCGTCCTTCACACAGCAGCGCTTTGCAGAGAAAGGCTACACACAGGTGTGCAGAATTGAAAGATGTAAGACTGATAACACTGAGTGATGGACCTCCAGGTGATGGAAGATCACAGCCACTAAAAATGGGGCTGAAGAAGATGTAGTGAGAAGGAAGCAGGCTGATTCGTATTCTGTAAAAATAAATACACATGTAAGGGAAAAAGACCAGAAGTTTAAGCGTTGAAGGGTTAATGTTGTTATCTCTTGAGTGGCTAAGTTATGGGGGAGGGTGCGTTTGGAGCAGACTGCCTGTGTGAATTCATGTCAGTCACATGTCATTCAACATCTCTGTGCCTCAGTCTTCTCATCTCTAGAACACAGGTAATAATGGAGCCAACCTACATGATAGTTCGTCAAAGGAAAACAGATACAAGCTTTAGAAAAGAAAAGAAAAAATGTACTTGCAAAGACTGCAAGAGTCTTTGCTACATAATTTGCTACAGCAACTAGAAAAATAATAGAGCTACCACATTTACATTAGTCTGCTCATTATTTAAAAAGAAGAGCGGCCCCCTCGGGCAAGAATGGGGAGGTCTGACCCCTGTAAAAATCCAAGGGAAAGGAAAGCTGCATGAGGAACAGCCTCTGGGTGGGGTTTTTATTTGCAAAGGGAAATACAAGATGTGCCCGTCATGTGTATATACATGAAAATTGAGGATTGTAATACATGACATTCAGTAAATATATTTCAAAATCATTATCATACCTCACCTTTCTAAAGAATTATTTATCTAAATTTATAGATCATAGCTTGGAGCTGAACCTTAGCAATCATCTGGTGTCACTGTTTTCCAAACTTGCCAGCAGATGAGAATCCACTGGGGTGCCTTTTTTTTAAATTTATTTTTTTATTTTTGGCATGCGGGATCTCCCCAGCCACGGAAGGAACCCATGGCGCCTGCGTGGGAAGCGCAGAGTCTTAACTGGACCTCCAGGGAAGTCCCTCCACTAGGGTTCTTAATTTAAAGATACAGATTCCAGCCTCCCCCCATGTCTAATCCAGGGAAGGGGCCTGGGAAACTGCATGAGAGTCCCAGGTGATTCTGTAACAGGCAAGCTTGAGAGACACAGAGAGGTCAGTCCTCGTGTTTCAGAAATGAGGAAATCAGGCCTAGAGAGAGGGGACATCCTGCTCAAGTTGGAACTGGTCGGTCACTCAGGTAGAGCCAGAGACAACACTGAAATTTACCAACCCCTCTAGGTTGATGAAAGTTTTCTGCACAGTACGAAGATTGTTTTTGATGTTTAAACTCAGGATACAACAAGACACAAAACATAAAAGCAAACAGCAGGGCAGACACCTGTTAGGAGTACCACATGCACCTGGGATGAATTAAGTACCATAACTGATCCCCAAACTCAGCACTGAACATTCCGGCAGCCACGTCTGCAGGGAAAACAAGTTGGGTGATTCCATTCAAGGGGGCAATAAAATGATGCATAATAATTTTATTTGATAAGAAAAGCTTTTTCCTTTAACAAACAAAATTGAAAACCTCCCAAACCTTCACTCCCCTGTTATGGCTGTTACAGGAGAAAGGGGAAAATAAAAAGGGAGAAAATGGCAAAAGGAGAGATCCACCCCCACTCGGTCAGAATTAGTTCTTCCATGTAATGGATCTCACATGGGCTATCTGGAGTTTCAACCCTCTCAAATAGGCCATAAATAACTATGTGTTTGAAGGGACCCCAGGATAGACTTTATAGATCTTTCTCTGATGCTGCCCAATGTTCTTCCCGAGAATGGGCTGTGAGGCCTGAAAGAACAGTGTGACCTGTGACAAGTCGTAGGACCCCCTGGTTTATGCATGCCCTCCCGAGGCCCCTTGCAGCTGGGCCATCTGTGACTCACGACCCTGCTAGTCTGGCCAGGAGCGGTTTCTGGGTTTGTGTGTGTGTGTGTGTGAGTGTGTGTGCTGTGCGTGTGATGTACCCCCTGCCACACCCATGGCAACTCAGACCACCCAGCTCCCCAGTTGCGAGGCTGTGTGACCACATCTGCAGACTGCAGCCGTTTAGGTAGAGCCGGCTTCTTGGAGAAGGAAGTTTCTCTTTCCAAGCTGTGCCGGCCTGCGAGGAGACACACAATTGCCTTTGTCGTTGTTCTTCCCGGGTGGGAACAAAAGCCCTTTCAGTTGCCATGGAATGTACAAAAAGTTCTGTGCGAAGGGCTGCCAGGCCTGGCCTGGAATCCTGAAAACGGGGATCAGAGGGGGGCTGCTTCCACCTGAGGCCCCCAGGGCCCCACCCAGCTGCTGGGCCAGCCTGCTGTGTACCTGCATGGAGGGGAGGGCCAAGAGGGTCCCCCAGTCCTGCCACCGGGCCACCACGCCCTCCTGCCACAACCCCAGCCTCGGCGGGCGTGGCCGAGATGCTGTGGACTCTCAAGGCAGGCTTGGCACCAGGCCGGGAGCTTTGCCGCCTCGTTCAACGCTCCCAGCTCCTGAGGCTGCAGTGGCGTTAGCCCCACTTTGCAGCTGGTGTGACTGGTCTTCAGAAGGGAACCTGGGGGAGGACAATGCTGAGACAGAGGGGCTAGGGCACTGAAAGTGGGGGGAAGGAAGGGGCTCTCACAGCTCAAGGGCAGGGCCCCAGGGCCTCAACGCGTGATGTGGACCCTTTCACCTCCAGTTTAAACAAAACAAAGTAAAAAGACCACCGACCCTTTGTCGGGGGGATAAAAAAACCTGCCACCACAAAACCGAATAGTGGCGCAAGTGGCCTTTTCTCATTACTATTTAAATCCCTGGGTGTTTCCACCGTGGCAAAGCCAGAGACTCACTACAAAGAAATGTGTTGCCAAAATACTGTGGGCCTGTGCTATTTTCGGAGGGCAGTTTCCCAAGGTTGCTATTGTCTGTGGTTTTCTAAGCGGGATTAGGCAACTCCTAGGGTGCGGAAGACAAGCACCCACGAACTTTGCTCTAGTTTCAAAATGTAAATTAGCAAGTGCCAGTAGTAAGGGCCCAGAAAGAAGGTCTAAGCGATCAGCCCCCAGGGGAGCCCCAAGCGGGTACTCTCAGGGAGGGAGGGGGGAGGCGGAGCGCTGCGGCCCGGTGCGCCGTGGGGAGCGGAGGACGACACCCTGGGCTGGGAAACAGGTTGTGTTTGAAAGCAATTTGCAGTAGGTCTGTCAGAGCCCCGGTGGGTCTGGGGAGCGGATTGCACAACCTTGCCATCTTCCAAGCAAGAGAGCAAGAAAGGAGAGAGGGGTGTGCAGATCAGCCCAGCTTTTATATGCGATCTTGTTTAAACAAGACTCTTATCAAAGAGTAATCCTAAACGTTGGGCTTTCTTATTACCTCAGCTCCCTGGGGAATGGGTATGTGACTTTTAGATCCAGGAGGGGGGATTAAATCTCTTAGAGATGAGAGCCCCAAGTAAGCAGATAAGGTTGATAAAAATGGGGAGGATTTCCTTGTGTCCCGTGGGCATGGTCTTTGCTCTCCACTCTCCGGATCCGCATCTTCGGCTGCACAAGGCGGCCCAGACTGAGAAGAAAGCTGACATCTAGTTATAGGGCAGCCTTTGAGGGCACAGCCTGAGGCCGTAGGTGCTGAGGAGGGGGTAGGAGACGGAAGAATGGGCCCCTCTGGCTGTGCAAGCAATGTCCGGTCCCCTGGTGGCCGAGCAGGTTCAGAGCATTAATTTTTAAGTCTCTGTTAAATCGTTATTATGTGCCTAATACTTTGTTAGATGCTCTGGAAAAACCCCAAGTAGCTGATGTATAATTAAATGAGTGTTTACTATCTACCAAGTTCACAGCATCATGTTAGGGAAGGAACAACCACAGCAGGAGAGGCGGGCGAGTGCATTGGTTGGCTGGGAAGTGATTAGGCTCTGCATTCAAACTGCCTGGCTTTGAAGCCACACTTGGCTCTGTGACTGGATAAGGTGTCTCTCTTTGCCTCCGTTTTCTCACCTATAAAATGGGACTAATTTTCCAGGATTGTTGTGAGGATTCAATGTAAAATGCTTAGTACAGTGACTGAAACAAAGTAAATGCTCGGTAGACATTAACCATCATTTATTATTATCATTACCCAAGACTCCCTAACTCTTCAGGTATTTACAGCCTTAAGTGAAAAGTAAGTAAGGCACATCCTAAAATAGAACCACTGACCTGGTTCTTGCTGATAAGTGTGCTGTAGATATCAGAGGAGGACAAAGAAGCCTTAAAGAAGGCTTCAGGGAAGAGCTGGAGAATAGGGCCTTCCGAATTGGGTCCTCATTCAGCAGAAGAGGACATTCTAGCTGGGAAAATACGGCATACACAAGGGTACACAGGGTATGCCGGGCATGTTGGTGGGGTGTCAGGTTGCTTTGACTTGGCTTGAGCTAAGGTCCCATAGGGCAGTCATGAGAAATAAAGTTGGAGAGTAGGTAAATCAGTGCCAGGTGGGAGACTACAGAGTTTAAACTTTATTGTGTTTGCAGTAGGAAGCCTTGGGGAGGGCTCTGAGAAGGGAGTGGGTTCTGCTTCTCCTTTCTTCCCTGAGGGCAATATGGGCTCACATATGAAGATGATGCCGAACCCACCGTCATCCGATCTGCAGAAACTCTCATCAGTTTGTCTCCTGCCCCCTACTATGGAGGGCAGGGCCTCTCCAGGGTGCAAAAAGGCCCTTTCTTCATTTCTCCCACCCTTGGAGCATTCAGGACTAGCTGGGAAATGACCCAAGAATGAGGATGTGGTCGGAGAGGCCGCTGCGGGTCACCGAATGGAGCTAAAGTTGGTCTGGAACTACGCTGTCCAATATGGCAGCCACTGGCCCCTTGAGGCTCCTGAGCCCTTGAAATGTGACTGCTGCAAACTGAGAAGTGATTTAAGGGTAAAATACACACCAGATGTCGAAGGCTGAACACAAAAAAAGAATATAAAATAGATTATTAATTTTATATATATATATATATATATATATTTTTTTTTTTTTTTGCGGTACGCGGGCCTCTCACTGTTGTGGCCTCTCCCGTCGCGGAGCACAGGCTCCGGACGCGCAGGCTCAGCGGCCATGGCTCACGGGCCCAGCCGCTCCGCGGCATGTGGGATCCTCCCGGACCGGGGCACGAACCCGCGTCCCCTGCATCGGCAGGCGAACTCTCAACCACTGCGCCACCAGGGAAGCCCCCTTTTTCCCTTTTTTAAAAAATATTTATTTATTTATTTGGCTGCACCAGGTCTTAGTGGTGGCACGCGGGCTCTTAGTTGCAGCGTGCGTGCAGGATCTAGTTCCCCGACCAGGGATCGAACCCAGGCCCCCTGCATTGGGAGTGCGGAGTCATAACCATTGGACGACCAAGGAAGTCCCCCTTTTTACTTTTTTATGTGACCATTATAAAATTTTAAATTGTGCATGCAGCTTGCATTATATTTCTATTGGACAGTATAGAGGGATAAGGACCGGGTGATTTATGACCTGAATAACTACTAAGGCTGTGACTATATACCCCATATTAGCCTGGGTGGGGTGCCTGCCTTCTAAAGGTACCAGGCTCAGATTTGAACCAAATTAGCGTTACGCTCAGAATAAGAAGTTCAGGGAAAAAAGGATGTATCCATTTCTGAGTATCAGTTCTCCAAGTTTCTCCAAAAGTTGTCTCCAGAATTCTGACTGTCAGTTGAGGTCAGCAGGACTCAGTTTTGTGGGGGCCACTTTGGAAAACTCCTCACCCCTGAGAGTAAAGGGAGAAACTTCTATGAGGTAGGGTGTGCTAGGTTATCGTTTCTTGGACCTTCTGTCAGCAGCTCCTTGGGTTGGGCCTGCCTGTGAACACTACCAACGCTCAGGAGTCAGGAGCGCATGCAGAGGCTGGATCAACAGGCCTCTGAAAGATGCATTGTATGTAGGAAGTACGTCAAGCTGTTTAAGGGGATTTTCTCGAGGTTTTGTGGATGATTTTTTTAAAAGTTTGCCTCCTGTGCTTTTCAGGATTTTTCTAATTTTCTACAGTGAATAAATAACCAAAAGAAACTTTTTTTTTTTTTTTTTTAAGAGCAGGAAGGGAACAGTGGTGGGTTCTCAGCTGCTACGTACGAGGTGAAAGCGGTCAGGTAGGGGACTCAGACAAGATGTTGCCGTTTCCCAGGCTTAATGTAAAGCACATATCAACGGAGACAGGTTTTTCTGTGACAGTCGGAGACACATGTCAGCTTCCTACGCAGACAGGCCTGACTGCTGAATATCAATGTCTTTTGAAATTTCAGGGGGTTCCAGGAGACACAGAACTTGAACTGGGTTCAGATTCTCACTGTACAAATTACCATCTGTGTGTCCTTGTAGGTCATTTATCATCTCCAAACCTCAACTTCCTCATGCTGGGCTGGTACCACCTTTACGGATGGTAAATACAGGCGTACCTCGGAGATTCTGTGGGTTTGGTTCCAGACCACCACAATAAAGCGAATATTACAATAAAGTGAGTCACCTGAATTTTTATTTTGGTTTCACAGTGCATATAAAAATTATGTGTACACTATACTGTAGTACATTAAGTGTGCAATAGTATTATGTCTAAAAAGGCAACATACATACCTTAATTTAAAAATACTTAGGGGTATGGGATCAAGAGGTACAAACTACTATATATAAAATAGATAAGCAATAGGATATATTGTACAGTACAGGAAAATATAGCCAGTATTTTGTGATAACTTTAAGTGTAGTATAATCGATAAAAATATCAAATTCCTATGCTGTACACCTGAAACTAATATAATATTGTATATCAACTGTACGTCAATTAAAAAGATACCTAATTGGTAAAAAATGCTAACCATCTTGCCAATGGGGGTGGGGTGGGGAGGGATGGATTGGGAGTTTGGGATTAGTAGATGCAAGCTATTGTATATAGGATGGATAAACAACAAGGTACTACTGTATAGCACGGGGAACTATATTCAATATCCTGTGATAAACCATAATAGAAAAGGATATGAAAAAGAATGTATATATGTATAAGTGAGTCATTTTGCCATATGGCAGAAATTAACACAACGTTGTAAATCAACTATACTTCAATAAAATAAATTTTTTAAAAATTTCATGCCCAAGGGGGAAAAAATACTAACCATCATTTGAGACTTCAGTGAGTCAAATCGTTTTGCACTAGTAACATCAAAGATCACTGATTGGGCTTCCCTGGTGGCGCAGTGGTTGAGAATCTGCCTGCCAATGCAGGGGACACAGGTTCGAGCCCTGGTCTGGGAAGATCCCACATGCCGCGGAGCAACTAGGCCCGTGAGCCACAACTACTGAGCCTGCGCGTCTGGAGCCTGTGCTCCGCAAGAAGAGAGGCCGCGATAGTGAGAGGCCCGCGCACCGCGATGAAGAGTGGCTTGCCGCAGTTAGAGAAAGCCCTCACACAGAAACGAAGACCCAACACAGCCAAAAATAAACAAAACAACAACAACAACAAAAAAGATCACTGATCACAGGTCACCATGACAAATATAAGAATAATGAGAAAGTTTGAAATATTGTGAGAACTACCAAAATGTGACACATAGACATGAGGTGAGCAAATGCTGTTTGAAAAATGGCACTGATAGACTTGCTCGACTCAGGGTTGCCACAAACCTTCAATTTGTAAAAAATGCATTATCTGCGAAGCTCCAAAAAGCGAGGTGTGCCTGTACTCAGTAAATACTAGCTATCATTTTAATGGAGAGTTAGTCTCTCAAATATTCATTCGAACAGTACTAGAATGAAATTGCTAAATTTTCCCTGGGCTCCACCACAGTTGTTTTACAAGCTTTTCTTTCCCAACAAAACCAGAAGGGAACAAGTTGCAGAAAGGCTGTGGGAGATAGAGAGCTCGGCCCCCTGAGGTCACTCAGCTGCACTCCAGCTCTGTTCCTGCACTGCCCTTGACATTCCATTCCCCATGTCAGAGTCCCTGAGGAAAGTTTGAGTTCTAGAAACTCTGATTCGGAAAAGGCAGAATAATGGTAAACATTTTCACAGAGTTCTCCTATCAACAACCTGCCTGTCACAGAGGGCAAGAAAACAATACACCCACCTCTAAGCAACCAGCTGGCATTAATCAGGGGCTCTAGTTGGCTTGATGCCAGGTCTAATTGGATGGCATTTCACTGCCCAACTCTGGGACAATCACAATGTGTCCTTTTATTGCTAAAGAGCTCAGTGTTCAGAAGGAAATTGAACATTTTCCCATCATTCTTGATGTTAGTTTTTTCCACTTTTTTTTATTGTGGTAAAATACACATAGCATAAAATTGATCATCGCCACCATCTTTTAGAAATTGAAGTATAGTTGATTTACAGTATTGGGTTAGTTTCAGGTGTACAGTATATATATATTTCAGATTATTTTCCATTATAGGAAATTGATATTGAATATAGTTCTTGCGCTATACAGTAAATCCTTGTTGCTTATCTATTATATGTACCATCTTTACCATGTTTAAGTGTACAGTTAAGTGGTATTAAATTTATTCACATTGTTTTGCAACCATCACCACCGTCCATCACCATAACTCTTCCATCTTACAGAACTGAAACTCTATACTCATTGAAAAATAACTTCCCATTTCCCTCTCTCCCCAGCCCCTGGCAGCCACCATTCTACTTTCTGTCTCTATGATTTTGACTACGCTAAATACCTCATGTAAGTGAAGTCATACAGTATCTATCTTTTTGTGGCTATCTCATTTCACTTAGCATAATGTCCTCAAGGTTCATCCAGGTTGTAGCATACTGCAGAATTTCCTTCTTTTTAAGGTTGAATAATATTCCATTGTAGGTATATACCATATTTTCCTTATCCATTCATTGGTCAATCAACACTTGGGTTGCTTCCATGGTTTTTGTTTGTTTGTTTGTTTGTTTGTTTTTGCGGTACGCGGGCCTCTCACTGTTGTGGCCTCTCCCGTTGAGGAGCACAGGCTCCGGACGCGCAGGCCCAGCGGCCATGGTTCACGGGCCCAGCCTCTCCGTGGCATGTGGGATCTTCCCGGACCGGGGCACGAACCCGTGTCCCCTGCATCGGCAGGCGGACTCTCAACCACTGTGCCACCAGGGAAGCCCTGCTTCCATGTTTTAGCTAATGTGAATAATGCTGTTATGAGCACGTGTGTACAAATATCTCTTTAGGTGTTTCAATTCTTTTGGGTGTATACCCGTTAGTGGGATTGCTGGATGACATGGTAGCTCTAGTTTAAATTTTCCGAGGAGGCTCCATAGTGTTTCCCACAGTGGCTGCACCATTATGCATTCCTACCAACAGTACAAGCGTTCCAATTTCTCCACATCCTTGCCAGCACTTGTTTTGTTTTCTTTTTTTTTTTTTTTTTTGATAGTAGTCACCCTGATGAGTGTGAGGTTTGATCTTAATATTAAATTGCTTCAGAGCTTTTCATGTGTTTTTGTCTAGTATCTTTGTTTTAGGTGTTTCATTTCCATTGGGATACCAGGCCACCCTCATTAACCTTGGCTTTCTGCCTTTTACCCGTCCTTTCTCCCCTAGAGGCATTCTCTAGGCATGTTGAAGTAGGGAGGGGCTGGTGAACAAGGATACCATCCACAACTGGATCCCGGAGTCCAACAGGGGGATAGATTCTCTATGGGCTGCAGGTTGCCGTCACACGGCCTTGAGGACAGGAGCCCTGATGATGAATGGAGGAATGTGTTGACCCTGAGAAACACCACACACAGCTCACGTGCACCATCACAATGCCTTAACTCAGTAGTTCTCAACCTAGTGAATGATTTGTTCCCCAGGGACATATGGCAATGTCTGAAGACATTTTTTGTGTGTCACAAGTGAGTGGAGGGGACAACTGGGGGTGAGGGTACTACTGGTATCTAATGGGTAGAAACCAGAGGTGCTGGTAACCATCCTACAATGCACAGGAGGCTCCCATCCTCCCCAACTTCACCTCCTACACAGAAAGGAAAATCTGGTCCAAAATATCAACAGTGCCAAGGCTGAGGAACCCTGGGTTAAGCTGACTCAGTAGTCAATGCATCTGTGGTGGTGTGCCCCTCACCCTCATGTCCAGACATGGCTCCCACCACGCACTCCTGCTCCCCTCAGGTGGTCCTGTCGCCATTCCTAACTGCCTTTTCTTTCTTTTTAAAAAAATATTTATTTATTTATTTATCTATTTATTTATGTGGCTGTGTTGGGTCTTAGTTGCGGCACGTGGAATCTTCATTGCAGCACACTGGCTTCTCTCTAGTTGTGGGCCGTGGGCTCAGAGTGTGAGGGCTCAGTAGTTGCTGCGTGCGGGCTTAGTTACCCTGCGGAATGTGGGATCTTAGTTCCCCGACCAGGGATCAAGCCTGCGTCCCCTGCACTGGAAGGTAGATTCTTAACTACTGGACCATGAGGGAAGTCCCCCTAACCCTCCCTTTCTTAGTTCCAACCTTGTACCTTGTTGGTGTGGTTCCCCCCGCCTGGAATGCTCCCCTATGCACCCATCTGGACCCTGCCTTTTCTTCAAAACTCAAGCAGCTCTACTCCTGTGAATTTGTCCTCAGCCTCCCTAGTCACTAAAGCGAGAGCAGCTATTTCTCACTTGCAATGACCAGTAGGATGGCTGCTATATGATATATAGAGTGTAAGCTCTTTGAGGGCAGGAGATATATATATATATATCCTCCATAGTGTTTAAGGTTTTCAGTACATATTTGTTGAATAACTGTCCACCTATACGGTCCAAAATTTTTCCTTGCTGTTCCATTGAGAGTTGTTCTTATACTGAAGGAAAAACGGTTGGCTGAGGTTTGGGAATACCTTTGATGTAATAGGATTTGATCAGCATGGCACTGAGATGGGAATTTTATAACTTTCTAGCTCTTTGAGATTAGATAAACAACTGCCAATCCTTCATATAAAAAGTCTGTGATGATATGTATGTTGATAAACAATGTAACACTGTTTGTCAAACTGTATGGCAGGCAGCTGGGACCCAGGGTGACCCTGTTCTTCATTTCCTCAGTGTCAGAATAACAGCTTTACCCCTCTGGAGGAGGCTGGGGGAGTGGCCCAGGCCGGACTTTATGGCCCTGTGACATTCGATATTTACTTTGATTGTATTACACTGTTTGAGCTGAAAAATCTGTGTGTGTGTGTCCCGGGTGGTGGTGGTGGTGGGGGGTGTTTGGGAGTGAGGGGATGGTTTGCAAACTAGGGGAGAAAAAATTTTTAAAAAGGAAAAGCATGGGTAATGGTGCCAGATATGAGTGTGAATCTTAGTTCTATTATGTCCTAGCTATGAAATTTTAGGCAATCTCTTTACCTTGCTGAGCCTCAGTTTAGTTTCTCATCCATAAAAAGGGGTATTGTACTTACCTTGCTATGGTTGTAGTGAGGATTAATAATGCAGATTGAGGGCTTCCCTGGTGGCGCAGTGGTTAAGAATCCGTCTGCCAATTCAGGGGACACGGGTTCGAGCCCTGGTCCAGGAAGATCCTGCATGCCGCGGAGCAACTAAGCCCGTGTGCCACAACTACTGAGCCTGTGCTCTAGAGCCCACGAGCCACAACTACTGAAGCCCGTGTGCCTAGAGCCGGTGCTCTGCAACAAGAGAAGCCACTGCAGTGAGAATTCCACACGCCGCAACGAAGAGTAGCCCCTGCTCGCTGCAACTAGAGAAAGCCCGCGCACAGCCAAAAATAATAAATAAATAAAATAAATAAATTTAAAAAAATAATGCAGATTGGCTGGCCCAGTGTAGTATATAAGTAAACTTACAATAAATTGTTTTCCTCTGCTTCACTTTCTTTCCCTTCTCAGCCAACAATGATATGATAATAATATTAGGAAAAACAGCAACAATAGCAATATTATAATACTTTGTATCTTTGAAGAATTTTCATATTCATCTGAGTTCCAGCAGTCCCTTTAAAAGTAGCTGAAGTAAAGATTTTTAATTCCATTTGTCAGATAAAGAGACAACTCCAAGGTCCAAGCTGCAATGAAGTAATAGTAATAATTTAGTTACAATTTCACAGAGGTCTTATCTGCAAACCTAGAAATGGGTTGCTTTCCTGCATCCTAGCCTTCTTTCCCTACAACTTTTCCTTTTTCTTTTCTTCCCTTTCCTTTCCCTTTCTTTTCTTTCTTTCTTTCCTTCCTTCCTTCCTTCCTTCTTCCTTTCCTTCCTTCCTTCCTCTCACTCTCCTTCCCCCGCCCCCAACCTTTTTTCTTTCTTTCATTTACAGGTGGGTGGGAAGGAACATTATGTTCCTATACATTCTGTCCTTAGGTGATCTCCTCCACACACTGGTCTGTAATTACCATCTATACGTAGATGACTCATACAAAGGTCTTTAGAGCTCTCCTCTGAGCTCCAAATTGGTACATACAGCTAGCTGCCTATTCATCATCAATTCTTGGAGTTCTTAAATGCACCCCAAGTTCAACAAATGCAAATCTAATCCGGTAGTTTTCTCTGCTTATAATCCTTCAATTCTTCCCACTGCTCCGAGGAAAAGGATGAAATTAACATAGCCTACCGTGTTGTGTGTTATCTAGCCCCTGCTACCTCTCTGGCATAACCTTGCAGCAGTCTCCTGTGGGGACCCAGCTTGGACCCCAGAGTTGGTATGAAGATTATTTTAAGGTGAAGACATTAGGGATTCAACAGATGTAGAAAGAAGCTTTCTCGGAGCTTCCCTTTTCTGACTAAAAGCAGAAACTTCTGGGAAATAAGTCTGCCCCATATTCCTTCTTCAGGGTGGCTTTACTCCCAAGAAGGAGACCAAGAGTAAACCTACTATAATCCCCTCTCTGGGGGAGTTTTATGACCATGAAGAAGTTAGACCACTTGTACCTGAATGAACAACCATTATCAAAACCTCTTTTTTTTTTTTAACATCTTTATTGGAGTATAATTTCCTTACAATGATGTGTTAGTTTCTGCTTTATAACAAAGTGAATCAGTTATACATATACATATGTTCCCATATCTCTTCCCTCTTGCGTCTCCCTCCCTCCCACCCTCCCTATCCCACCCCTCTAGGTGGTCACAAAGCACCGAGCTGATCTCCCTGTGCTATGCGGCTGCTTCCCACTAGCTATCTATTTTACGTTTGGTAGTATATATATGTCCATGCCACTCTCTCACTCTGTCACAGCTTACCCTTCCCCCTCCCCATGTCCTCAAGTCCATTCTTTAGTAGGTCTGTGTCTTTATTCCCGTCTTACCCCTAGGTTCTTCATGACATTTTTTTAAAATTTTCTTAGATTCCATATACACGTGTTAGCATATGGTATTTGTCTCTCTCTTTCTGACTTACTTCACTCTGTGTGACAGACTCTAGGTCCATCCACCTCACTACAAATAACTCAATTTCGTTTCTTTTTATGGCTGAGTAATATTCCATTGTATATATGTGCCACATCTTCTTTATCCATTCATCCGATGATGGACACTTGGGTTGCTTCCATCTCCTGGCTATTGTAAATAGAGCTGCAATGAACATTTTGGTACATGACTCTTTTTGAATTATGGTTTTCTCAGGGTATATGCCCAGTAGTGGGATTGCTGGGTCATATGGTAGTTCTATTTGTAGTTGTTTAAGGAACCTCTATACTGTTCTCCATAGTGGCTGTACCAATTCACATTCTCACCAGCAGTGCAAGAGTGTTCCCTTTTCTCCACACCCTCTCCAGCATTTATTGTTTCTAGATTTTTTGATGATGGCCATTCTGACTGGTGTGAGATGATATCTCATTGTAGTTTTGATTTGCATTTCTCTAATGATTAATGATGTTGAGCATTCTTTCATTTATTTGTTGGCAGTCTGTATGTCTTTTTTGGAGAAATGTCTATTTAGGTCTTCTGCCCATTTTTGGATTGGATTGTTTGTTTTTTTGTTATTGAGCTGCATGAGCTGCTTGTAAATTTTGGAGATTAATCCTTTGTCAGTTGCTTCATCTGCAAATATTTTCTCCCATTCTGAGGATTGTCTTTTGGTCTTGTTTATGGTTTCCTTTGCTGCGCAAAAGCTTTGAAGTTTCATTAGGTCCCATTTGTTTATTTTTGTTTTTATTTCCATTTCTCTAGGAGGTGGGTCAAAAAGGATCTTGCTGTGATTTATGTCATAGAGTGTCCTGCCTATGTTTTCCTCTAAGAGTTTGATAGTTTCTGGCCTTACGTTTAGGTCTTTAATCCATTTTGAGCTTATTTTTGTGTATGGTATCACAACATTTTTTATATCCCCTTTGTTCTTCTAGAAACCCATTTGTCTTTTCTAAAGAAACCCATTTGTTCTTCCCATAGAGGTCTTTTCTCCCCTTCCCTTTTCCCTACTAAGTTAGGAACATAAGCCTCTAACTTTAACCATTTATTGACCTATTTCTTTTGTAATCTCCATCATGCATATGAGTGGTTTCTTTTCTCCTGCTCACTTGTTCTTTGTTTGTTAGTTTAATTCACAAGCCCCCATGACAGATCCTAGGAGGGTAGACAAAGAGTCTTTCCTCCCTGACACTCTCTTGTTCTCTGTACTCCACTATACAGGCTTCCTTTTAGTCCCATAATTCCTCTTTCTAAAGACCTCTTTCCTTTTCCAGGAATGCTTTTCCCTTCTCTTGCCACCTATTAACTACTCCTCATCCTTAGAACTCAGTTCAAACAGCACCTCCCAGAGGAAGCCTTCTCTGACCGCCCAGTTTTAGGCCCTCGGGGCATCCTGTGCTTTTCCTTTGTAGCACATGTTACAGTCACAATTAAAATTTGTATGATTATCTGATTAATGTCTTCTCCCCCAGTGTAAGCTTCTTGGTGGTAGGGGTTCTGTCTATTTCTGCTCACTATCCTTTTCTAAGTTCCTGGCACAAAGTAGGCACACAAGAAAAACAAAACTATTGAATGAATGCATGAATAAAGGTTGGAGGAGAAACTCCACATATGACAGACTAGAACCACTCCCTCCAGGATACCCCTTTCAAAACCAAGACACTGGATCCCCTACATCACAGTTCTTTGAAGTCTGGTCTGTAAGTGGGGTAAAGCAATTTTAAAACAGCCAGTGCTAATGTGGGGAAAAGTTGTTACTGTATCGTGGCAACTGTCCCGGTCATGGATTACATGACAGTTTATTTGAGAAAGGTTGACCCAGAAAACCATCCTACGACATGTATCATGCATGAGAGAACCAGATCAAATCTAAAAATAGCTCCATCACTGGAACTGGAAACACTTTAGTGAGGATTCTGACTCTCACCTTGCAACCTCTACCTCTATGGAGACTTTTACCCCTTTTATCAAACTACAGAATCCCAGGATGATAATACTGATCTGGTCAGACGTGAGCACGTCTACTGCTCTCATTTTAAAATGAGAAAATTAGGACCAGAGAGGCTTAGCGACTTGTCTCATATCACCCAGGTAATCGCTTGCAGAATCAGGGCTCAGACAGGGACCTTCTGGTTCTCTTCCACAGCGATGCTCGGGTTTGACATGTCTGAGGTTTTAGGCAGCTTGGATGTTAAAAACCCTACAAGATTTATGTTCTTGTGGGTCACCCAAATGGGGGGCAGGAAAGCTGAATTTACTTCCCACTTCTTTGGTTCACTGTCAAAATGAGCAGAAGTTTGGGTGGGGGGATCCAAGCAAACCACTCGAGGTCCAGGCGAAGGATACCTGGGATGGAGACTGGACGAGGGCAGCGTGGAAGACAGGAGCTTGGATTCTGAGGTCTGGTCTTAGTTCTGCTACCTGACAGCTTGGAGGTATCACTTGGGCAACACTCGCATCTCTCTACAGTTGTTAAATGGGCTAATAATCTTGGCTTCAGCTATCATGAGACTCAAATAAGATAATGTACTAAAGACTTTTAGCACGATGTCTGGCATCTGATGGATAATACATGGAGGTAAATTGTATTTCCGTTCCAATTCAAATTCATAAACATTTGTGGGCAGTCTGCTTTAAAGGCAAGCAGTAGGGGAGTAGCTCAGCCCTCCTTCCGAGTGACTCTTTCTTTCCATACGTTAATATACTTAATCAGGTTGCAGTCCAGTCTTGCCGGCCAGCTGAGCCTCTTTTCGGTGACATCTGTTCTCTGATCCATTAGTCACAGCATTTTCAGTTCGATATCTGGAACAGTCTTTGTTTCCTCATTCCCAAATTCTGAAGTAGATTTTCCCTGTAACACCCAATCACTGACTCTGGAGGCCTGCCTATGAGAAGATGGATGGGGTCCTCTTTTAAACCTCTGTAACTAAGTTATAAAAATTTTTTTGGAGTTAGAAGGGGAATATTTTGAGTTCTTGAATCCCTTATCTGCCTAAAAGCAGAGCCTCCCAGAAGAACTGTAAAGAACTCAATTATCATAAATCCCCTTTCTAGGAGCAACTCTAATCTGAGACAAGTCAGCACCACGCCCAAACAGACATGGTCACAAAACCATTGTATCTCTCATCCACCCTTAAGGGCCCACTTATCTTTCTTATATGGTGCCCTTCCTCCTCTCCCCTTCATCTCTTAAGATGTGATGAAATAAAATTCATAAAGACAAGAAAAATTTAAATATACAATTTTTCTTTGCCCGTTTGGGCCTCCTCCCTCCCCTGTAGTATATACTGTGCATCTGCATTAACCAGACCTCCTTAGGAAATAGCATTCCTTCTTATTTTTTAAATTTTTTATTTTTTTTACTGTATAAAAGTGTTTTTTTTTTAAATTTTTTAATTTTTTTAAATTTTTGGCTGTGTTGGGTCTTCGTTTCTGTGCGAGGGCTTTCTCTAGTTGCGGCAAGCAGGGGCCACTCTTCATCGCCGTGCGCCGGCCTCTCACCATCGCGGCCTCTCTTATTGCGGAGCACAGGCTCCGGACGCGCAGGCTCAGCGGCCATGGCTCACGGGCCCAGTTGCTCCGCGGCATGTGGGATCTTCCCAGACCAGGGCTCGAACCCGTGTCCCCTGCACTGGCACGCAGATTCTCAACCACTGCGCCACGAGGGAAGCCCTAAAAGTGTTTTTTTTTAACATCTTTATTGGAGTATAATTGCTTTACATTGTTGTGTTAGTTTCTGCTGTATAACAAAGTGAATCAGCTATATGTATACATATATCCCCACATTCCCTCCCTCTTGCGTCTCCCTCCCTCCCACGCACCCTATCCCACCCCTCTAGGTGGTCACAAACCACCGAGCTGATCTCCCTGTGCTATGCGGCTGCTTCCTGCTAGCTATCTATTTTACATTTGGTAGTGTATATATAACATCCCTTCTTAATCTCATCAAGAGTCAATATTTTTTAGGAGATAACCTTCTTAATCTTGTAAGGGGCCACATGACCCATGACCCACTACTTTTGGACATGTAGATCTGGATTGTATAAACTGTCAATAATATGTCATTTAGGGCACGGTCCTCTGTCTCAAAAAAGTATATAACTGTGCTTCGACCTCTAATGGGTGGAGCAGTTCTCAGAGCTTTCTGAGAGGCTGTACCTGGGTTATAATTCTCAGTTTGGCTCAAATAAAATTTTCCATTTCTTTCTTAGATCGACTGATTAATTTTTTCATTGACAGATGGTATATAAGCCCCAAATTCTAATTGCTTCTTTGAACCACACTTCTTTGTGAACTCCCATTCAAACGTGATTAAAATCCATCTTTTCTCTTGCTAATCTATCTTTTGTCAGTTTAATTCGCAGACCCCCAAAATCTGAGCCTAAGATAACCTAACTAAAGATTATTCATAAACTAAAAAACAAAACACAAAATCAGTGTACGAAAGTGTACATTTCGTATTCTGAGTATTTGAGTGTTTTTTTTCCCTTTCTATCAAACATGACATTTTTTCGAAAGCATTGTCTCTGGTGCCCCGGCTTTACCAGTGCCTGAACGTATCTGTATATTGGGTAATCCAAGCCTGACCATTGTTAGTCCTGACTTTATAGACCAGGAAGTAAATGCTAGGAGTTGAGGGCACGTAGTCAGTCGGTAAGGAGTGGGGTCAGGATAAAATTGAACCTGTTGAAGGAGTCGAAGCCTTCTACTACACATCATCAGTGAACCCTTTAGGCTGTCCCCAGTTTTTCTTTATGGTCAAAGGCACTGAGATAAACATCTTTGGGCATGAAGCTTCAGGCACAAGTAGCTCCGAATACTTCCATAGAATAAGCTCTTAGAGGTGGAATTTTGAACTCAAAGCCTGTGAACACTTTTAGCATCTATGTTATTAATGTTTCTGCTAATATTTTCTCATTTCTGAGGAACCAGAAAATCCAGCACTTGAACTTGCTTTTCCTTGTGGTTGCTGCTTCTACTCTCCAGAAAGGAAGTTTTGTTCAGGAAAAAATAATACAAAACTTGGAAATAAAGCAGAGAGATATTTGTGTGACCTTTAATATCATATGAGAATATGCCCTAATAGGCCCAGCTGAGGGTCAGCAGATTCTCTGAAGAAATATAACTGCATTTGACGAACAATTGATTGTTATTGTTATTTTAACAATTTCACAGTTTGGGGAGGTCCTATTGCCTCCCAAGAACTCCCTAAAGTAGAGAGCAGCCCCTAGATGAAGAACCCACAGAAAATATAATTTTGAGATCCTTTGTTCCTCCCCAGCATTCTTGTGTCAGAGTTGCTTTAACCAACCCGTGAATTTTTGCCAGGATAAGGCGTATTTGACTCATTTTCATAGCTCTTATGCATCCAAGTCTGATGATCGTACCTATCTGTCTGTTGTGGTTAAGATGTCTGTCTTTCAAAAATTAGAAACAGAAAATGTGGTTTTCAAAGTCATGTGTATCTGCCCACTGGAAACTTGTAGGACCTAGTTATTGGCTCTCAGAGGAGAATTTGAAAGGTCTGGGCCCCAGAAGTGCTGACCAGAGAAAAGGCCTGGTAGACGAGGTTGGACGTTGAACGCCTATCTTCCAGCTTAGAGACTGGAAGTGTTGCAGGAAGGGGGACCCCTTCCAGGGCCCAAAAATGGGCTCTTGTCTAACACTCAGAAATGAATTGTCCAAGGAGACACACGTACTGACAAAGCAAAAGACTTTATCGGGAAGGGGTACCGGGCGGAGAGCAGCAGGGTAAGGGAACCCAGGAGACCTGCTCTGCCACGTGGCTCGCAGTCTCAGACTTTATGGTAATGGGGTAAGTTTCTGGGTTGTCTCTGGCCATCTGACTCACGGTTCTTCCTGGTGGCATGTTCATCTCTCAGCCAAGTTGGATTCCTGAGGGTTTCTGCGAGGTTGGCAGGACATATGGTCTTCTCCCTCCTCCTTTTGGCCCCTCCGGAATTCTCCTGGTTAGTTTTCTGTGGCAGCAGCGTGGTCTTTATCAGGACCTCCTGTGTGAGACAACTCAGGCAAGTGGTTACCATTGTGCCTGGCCAAGGCAGGCGGTTTCAGCCAACAGTTCCTTAACAGAAGCCTGGGTTAGGGTCTGTGGTACCATGGCTTGTGCTGGAAAGTCTGTGGAAGCTTCCAAAGGTGAAGTAGAGACCTGGGCTTGCAGGCTTCTGTCAACATTTCTTTGTTTAAGGAATTCTGTGGGATGGAACCATGAAAGATCCCCAGAGTGGATGGGGAGAAGGTAGTAGCTTACAGCTTTCTTTTTGTCCAGCTGTGCACTTTCAGGGTTGTTTACCTGCAGTTTATTTTTGTTTGTTTTTTCCTGAATGCATATGTGTCAGTGTCGGTATTTGTGTTTGACCCATGGCTGAAGTTGTAGTACTGACACTTGTGGTTCTTGTTTGTGTATCTGTAAATGAGAAAAATCTTTGCCCCTCCCCACAGAGGGAAAGGAATTGACCATTTATGACCATCTGTTTGTAATTGTAGCCCTGTATATCTGTAGTTGGCTTCATTAGGGGAAGCTGGGATAACAGATGATAGGAATCTGTCATTTGTACTCATTATAGGGATCTCAAGAGAAGGAAAAGAAATGCAAATAGGTATCAAGCTAATAATTAGCAGTCTGTTCTAAAAATGCACTGAGGTTTTGTTTCAATCACGTATGGTAAGACGGGCAAACATGGCAATGATTGTCATGGGTAGAAGTTTATACTCACAGAAGCTAGAGGCAGGGCATGACATACAGGGCCATGTGGGGAAGCCCCAGGCTCCATTAGGAGACAGAAGGGAGGAAGCATGACCCAGAGCCTTCATTGGGGTTTTCATGGGAAGGAATGGGCGAAACAGGGTAGGTATGTTGAGTAAGCTTAGTATTAGATAAACAACTTTGGTGGGCTCTGGGTTGTAGAGGTGGTCCCTAGTTGCCTGGTATCTAACCCTGAGGTGACTTAGTGCCAGGGGAATATTGACTAGGTGTGTGACAATTGAATAAAAGAGATGTTTGGGGGTGTGGGCTCTGGACTGGTTGATTTGTATATCAAAGGTGTGAAAGCAGGAGGGGGTGTTTGCTCTCTAGGAATTAGCTAGTCCTGGGAGAGGCAGTCTGTCTAGGATCAAGGCCTCAAGTGCCAAAGCATTTTGAATATTAATACAGAAAATTAGAAAATAGAGTCAATACACAGTCATTTAAAAAGTACTAAGGAAAACTTCTATGAAGTATTTTAAATATTTGATGCATGAATGCAGAATTATATCTGGATCCACATTCACCAATACTCTTTTTGTCTTGTTTTTTTGCGGTACATGGGTCTCCCACTGCCGTGGGAGGAGCACAGCCTCCGGATGCGCAGGCTCAGCGGCCATGGCTCATGGGCCCAGCCGCTCCGCGGCATGTGGGATCCTGCATCAGCAGGCGGACTCTCAACCACTGCGCCACCAGGGAAGCCCACCAATACCCTTAATAGAGGTGAATCCTTGAACAGATAAGACTGATTTGGTTTAAAAACAGCCGTATGCTTCATCCTGATTTTATCGCAATGTGGAGTGTAACGTAAAGGTACATCTCATTTTAGGTAAGATTTGGGGTTATTTTTTTTGTTTTCTTTGGAAAGCCGAATTAATTTGGACTTTCTAATTTTTTGATACTGGTTATATGGATTAGACAAATTATCATCCCTGGTCAAAAGCATCTGTCTCAGCTTCTCTGGTTCCACTCTGTCAGTCAGGGTTCAGAGGTCATTGGGAGATGGAAACCATCCCATTTATTTCAACAGAGTTCAGAATAAATCATTGTTGACTAGTTGTAAAAAGGTAACTGACAAGGCAAAAAGAAAATACCAACTAATCACAGATGTAAGAACTGTGGGGAGCTCCTGCCACCGCTGGGCTGAGGGGACAGAGCAAAGAGGTTGGGATTACTAAAACGTAGAACATGGAGGAGGGGTTCTGTGGAGCTGGAACTTAGCCTCTGAGGAGGGGCTGCAGTCCGAACCCTGCCAGTGCCTCTGAGGGGAGTGCAATGAAGGTGACTCTGCTGCTCCTTGGAAGGAACTGCCACTGCCAGGTGAAGATGCATTGCTGGGGTGACGCTGTCAGGAACAGGTAGCAAACAGGAAGGAGCAAATCCCATGTCCCTGCTCCAGCCTTGCAGGTGCCTGCAATTACCCGCTACTAGTAGAGGCGATCAGGAGCAGATGGCTAAGAAGAAGAGTGCTTGTATACAGCCCAGCCAGCATCACAGGTGGAGTATAAAGGCTGGGTGGGGAGCTGAGAGGTAGTAGCTTAATAAATGGCATACCCAGCTTTTTCTAGTTTCTTAATAATCACTTAGTAAATGAAGCAGAGTTGTAGTTTCTTTATACTTCTCTTGTTAGCAGTTATCTTCCCTTTCAAAGGTTCAGACTTTTGGTTCGCTGGCATAATATTCACTTCTTTTCTGTGTGTGTGCAAAGCAGTTTTCCTGTCTACATTATAGAAGCTGGGGCTTTTTGGTCATCTTTTTTTTTTAATTAATTAATTAATTTATTTATTTATGGCTGTGTTGGGTCTTCGTTTCTGTGCGAGGGCTTTCTCTAGTTGTGGCAGGCGGTGGCCACTCATCGCGGTGCGCGGGCCTCTCACTATCGCGGCCTCTGTTGTTGCGGAGCACAGGCTCCAGACGCACAGGCTCAGCAGCCGTGGCTTACGGGCCTAGTTGCTCCGCGGCATGCAAGATCCTCCCAGACCAGGGCTCGAACCCGTGTCCCCTTCATTAGCAGACAGACTCTCAACCACTGTGCCACCAGGGAAGCCCTTGGTCATCTTTTACTGCGATATTTCATAGCCTCCCTATCCAGGTCATAAAGTCTTTCAAAGGAAGTGATACGTGCTCTCCCCAACAGTGCCTCGTGCAGGGACAGGACCACAGAAGGGCTGAATACTTACAGACTGAATGAGTAATGTGGCTTCTTAAAAGAACTCCTTCCTGGTCATCATCTTTGCTCTCCTTCTCACGCACAACTCTGCTTCCTCTCCACATGTAGCCAATCAAGGATGGTCATCTACTTCATCTCTATGCTGGGGCAGGGCAATCATTTGCTTTCAAAACATTTGCTTTCAAAACTGGGTTCAAAACATCTGCTATCAATAAGTTTGGAAACGGGAGGTTGCCAAGGGCTTTCTCTGCAGGACCCAGGGCTGGGAGGGAATTCTCACAAGCTCACTGGGGTAGGCTTGCAATAATCGCTACACTGGCTGAACACCAAGAAAAATGCCCAGTGGGGGAATTTCATGATGTGGGGCTTCCTGTGATCAATGCAGAGCTATGTAGCTGATTTCATGCTTACAGAACACAATATACGTGTTGAACACTGCACTGCAGCAACAGAGTATACCACTTCCTGGGGGAGTTCTATGGCAAGGAGAGAGGGGACAGGAAATAGCATTTATAATCATTTTGAACTCAATGTAGATCAGGCTTCCCTCAACTGTTCACTGCAAACAACCCAAGTGTCCATCAGCTGATGAATGGATAACACAAGGTAGTATATCCATGTAGCGGAAATCTTGTTCAGCAACGAAAAGAAACGGAGTGCTAATCCCTCCTACAACATGGATGGACCTTGAAAACATGTTCTATGAAAGGAGCCAGTCAGAAAACACCACATATTGTATGATTCCATTTATATGAAATGTCCAGAATAGAAAAATCTGTAGAGACAGAAGGTAGATTAACAGTTGCCAGGGGCTGAGGGGAGGGAGGGAGGGATGGAAGTGACTTCTAGCAGGTACACGTTTTTGGTTTTGTTTTCTTTACATAAAAGAATTTTTTATTGTTATCATTGCAGTTGGGAAAGTATGCAAGTGTGTCATTGTCATTTCACAATTACCAGGGTAATAGAAGGACAGAATAATTTAAATACATGACAAATTATAGTACTTTTTTTTTTTTTTTTGCGGTACACGGGCCTCTCACTGTTGTGGCCTCTCCCCTTGCGGAGCACAGGCTCCGGACGCGCAGTCTCAGCAGCCATGGCCCACGGGCCCAGCCGCTCCGCGGCATGTGGGATCTTCCCAGACCGGGGCACGAACCCGTGTCCCCTGATCCGGCAGGCGGACTCTCAACCACTGCACCACCAGGGAAGCCCTATAATAGTACTTTTAATACCTTCTCCCATTGGAGCTGCTGACTAATTGTAAATGGGACTGATTTCTTTCCTCTTCTCTCTCTTAGCCTGCACAGTCTCTGACAGACACGTTCACAGCAGTTTATCGTTAGCAATATGGTCCAAAGTAGACAGCAGTAGAAAGAACTGAGGTGTCTTAGATGAACCTCCAACAATATAATCAGCCCTGAACACTGGAGAATTGGCTGAAACATAAAAATATATCACTGCAATGAATGTCCAATGGTTTCAAATAAAATAAAAAATGGATTTGATTTTCAGTCCAAGAGCCCCAAGTTTAAAATGTATTTTAACATTAGCAACCATGCCATCTCTGAAATATATGTGACAGCTCAACAAAAATCCCAGAAAATGCAGTGCCTAAGGAGAGATCAGATGCATGCAGTTGGAAATGAAATTCATTGGAAGCAGGCTACGAAATAGTATACTTGTTTTCATGGTGCTAATACAACTTTCAGCGACACCGTGCATATTTAACTGAACGTAATTTTGTATTAAACAACAGATAATTTATGGTGACTGGTCAGGTTTTACATACATACATTGGTGTAAATTAATTCACATCCAAAAAAGCATGGAAACACAACATAATTGTGAATGCGTTCTTCCAACAGTTGGATATCTCATCAGTAATGCTGTTTGATGTCTTCTACCTCTTCTTTGGGTTTAGTCCAATATTTAGGACAAATGCGACCTTAAAGGTAAGATAAATATATTTGTCTTCTTTTTTAATTGAAGTATAGTTGATTACAATATTATATAAGTTACAGGTGTACAATATAGTGATACACAATTTTTAAAAGGTTATACTTCATTTATGGTTATTATAAAATATTGGCTATATCCCCTGTGTTGTACAATATATCCTAGCTTATTTTATACCTAATAGTTTGAGCTACTGGGCTTTTTGGGGGGTGATGAAAATGTTCTGGAATTAGATCGTGGTGATGGTTGCACAACGTTGTACTAAAAACCACTGAATTGTATACTTCAAATGGTGAGTTTTATAGTATGTAAATTATATCTCAAGTTTTTCAAAAAGGAAAAAGAAATACTGTGAAAAAAAAAATCAAAACCATTCACTAGTACCATGAGTTTCCTGCTGCAGTTTTCTAAATATTCGAATGATACCATGGTTTTCAACATTCAATAACATGGTAATGGCAACTGATTTAAGAAGTTGCTGGCAAACGTGGGTTTTACAGCGTTCCTCCCCTAGAAGTTTACAGCCAGAGTTTATTTCAGACTCAGATTGGAAGGTCTGGCCAGCTGACTTCAGAAGCTGTGACGGCATGTGCCTTGTGCCCTAGCAATTGTAGCATTTCTTCCCAGTAGAGGTGATTGTCTATTTAGATGTAAGTTATTAAAAGAGAGGGACCATACTTTCTCCAACTCTTGCGCCCCCACCCCCCCTAACTATCTACTTCCATATGCAGAACATGGAGACAAACTTTTTCCTCTTTTCCTTAATTGTAGGAGAAAAAAATGCAGCTCCATAAAATCCAATACTGAGTTTGATCCATTTAATTAAATAGGTGGAAGAAAATAGTGTCACCCTCTCCCTTCAAAAGAGTAAGGCATAGGAATTCATACCAGAAATAGTTAAGGAAATGCACATTCCAGTTACTAGGAACTTTTTCCTTGTTACTCTTTGATTGAGCTGAAGTACAGAGCCCTTGAACGTTCTCCTCATCTTTCTACTTTGTGCCGCTTTTCTCCACGTGAGATCCTCTTATCTCAGGACTCTTTCATTTGCAAGAGAAAGAAGTTCAACTCAGACTTCCAGAAGCTTCAGTTAGAAAGGAGCCAAGGAGACAGAGTACGATGTGCCAAGCAGGGATCACGTGCCCATCACTGGGACCACGGAGGCCTGGGCATCCCACCAGAACGAGCATAATTTGGCAGAGTTCCAAGCAGTCCTCTGTACTCTGTCCCCTTTTGCTTTGGTGTATAATATTATTAATTGTATTAGTTATCTAATATTGTGTAACAGATTACCCCCAAACTTACTGATTTAACACAGTAAACACTAATAATAATAATAAAACAGTAAACACTTATTATCTCACATTTTCTGTTGGCCAGGAATTTGGGAGTAGCGTAGCTGGGTAGTTCTGTCTCTGGGTCTCTCATAAGGTTGCAGGATCAAGATGTCAGTGAGGGCTGCAGTCGTCTGAAGCCATGATTGGGGCTAGAGGATCCACTTCCACGCTGGCTCTCTCACATGGGTGGCAAGTTCATGCTGGCTGTTAGCAGAAAGCCTCAATTCATTACCACATGGACTTCTCCATAGGGCAGCTTGAGTGTCCTCACAACACAGCAGCTGGCTTCTGCCGGAGCAAGCGATCCCAGAGGACAGAGGACAGAGAACTGTTTGGAACTCTGGCAAATTATTCTAGTAGTTATTCTAGGTGAAGGCTGCAACGTCTTTTATGACCTAGCTTCTGAAGTTACATTCCATCATGTCCACAATGCCCTATTGATCACACAGGTCAGCCCATGGTGGGAAGGGACTATACAAGGGTGTGAATGTCAGGGGCAGAGCCATTGTATGGTCACCTTGGAGGCTGACTGCTACATAAGCCATAAGATAAAGGGCCATTTCAATGGAATTAGCTGGGAATTTCCCTCTATGTCTCTCAACACAACCCTAAATCCTGGCTGTGACACCTCAAAAGAGCAGATTGCACCTGTTGGCAGAAGAGCCAGAGGAATGAGCAGGGATTAGACAGAGGGAGGAAAATTCACTGAGGAATAGTGTAGGAAGGGTTTAGACTCACCCATCAGAAAAAAGGAAAGAACTGGATTGGAATATATAAAGGGGCTGGAAGAGATCCCATTTTGCCAAATTACAGGAGAATGGAGAGGGGTTCCCTTTTTAAAGCCAGAAAGTTGTAGGAACATTCAAAGCTGCCTTCCAATGAATCCCAGTCTGCTGGGGTGCTCTGGGTTGAGAATGTAGACACCACCTTCTGAGGTGAGGTCAAAAAGGTCAGCACGGTTCCTACAAACTGCTCCTCGGCAAACTCCCTAGGTTTGGAATCCTGCCCTAGAGGGGTCACATGCATAGTTTCTCAAGTGCCCCTGAGACTGGGCCCTATTTAGGCTGGGGTCCCAGGTGGCCTCATTAGAATAAAGCAACTGGAGGGATCTGGGCAGCTCACTCTGCAGCTGTTTTCCTTGCCAGCTGTTTTGGTTTCCTGGGTGGGGATGTTGCACCAGACCAAACCAAGTCTAAAGATCCGGCTCACATGTGGGGTGGAGGCTGGACCTCCCTCTCCCACAACGTTGTGGTTTGAGGAGGAGATATCTTTCCATTTCTTTGAATCATCTTCAGTTTCCTTTACTAACGTTTTGTAGTTCTCAGGATAAAAGTCTTTCATCTTCTTGGTGAGATTTATTCATAAGTATTTTCCTTTTTTTAAATGTGATTTTAAAAGGGATTGTTCATTTACATTCCCTTTCTGATATTTCATTGTTAGTGTAAAGAAATGCAACTGAGTTCTGTATGTTAATCTTGTCCTGCTCCCTTGCTGAATTCATCTATCAGTTCTAGTAGTTTTGGTGTGGAGTCTTTAGGGTTTTCTATATATAGTATCATGTCATCTGCGTATAATGACAATTTTACCTCTTCCGTACCAATTTGAATATCTTTTATTTCTTTTTCTTGTCTGATTGCTGTGGCTATGTCTTCCAATACTATGTTGAATATAAGTGGTAAGAGTGGGCATCCTTATCTTGTTCCAGACTTTAGTGGGAAGGCTTTCAGCTTTTCACTATTGAGTATTATATTGGCTGTGAGTTTGTCATAAATAGCTTTCATTATGTTGAGATATGTTCCCTCTATATCCACTTTTGTAAGGGTTTTTATCATGATGGATGTTGAATTTTATCAAATGCTTTTTCTGCATCTATTGAGATGATCATGTGGTTTTTGTCTTTTATTGATGTGGTGTGTGGCTTTGAGAGACTAGAGTTGTCACAGGGAGGCATGTGTGTGCTTGTGTGTGTGTGTGTTTATGTTGGGCCCCTAAACCTCTAGTTGTTTGCAGGCTTGATATTGTAGAGAAACTATTGCCAACTGAATTACTGCCATGTTTGAACATTTGTGTTTATATTTAGTATAAATATAGCTGATCCAAATGACTTGTGTTTTGAGTAGGAATGCAAAGTTCAGGAAGAAAATAAGGGGAAAATCGAAAAACCCTCTCCTTCCCCAAGTTCTTGAACAGTTGTGGTCCTATGATTCTAAGTCATGTTATGTGCTTTATCCCCACGTGTGCCTCCTTTGTCCCCAGAACCAAGGTGGAGATGTTCGTGCCACTGGCAGACTCTCCAGGCAGATTTGGGGTGAATGTCTTTATGCTATGCTTTAGGATGACTGTGTCTGGTCCTGAATCGGAAAACTGAAGAGCCCTGGACTGGTCCTGAGAAAGTCCTGGGTTTGCATCCTGCTTCTGTCTCCAGCCAGCCTTGCAAACTTAGCTTCTCTGAGCCTCAGTTTTATCATCTAAATCACAGGTGATAAGACTGGTCAGGCTTGTGGGGAAGATTGAATGTGACAATGAAGGTGAAAGTGGGATAGGTGTGTATGGTTTTTTTTTTTTTTTTTGTCAGACACAGGTGAATAAGTCATGTCAAGCCACCACGGGTGTGGCCGCCTGCTGTCTGCTGCTGAGCCTTGCCCATCTGATTAGGATGGGTGCTTGTCAGCGTGCTCCACCTGCCATAATAATGGCTCCAAATCCCAGGGCAACTGACAGGGCTGGGGCCAGGTTTTGTGGGGCTTAAACCTTATACAATTTTGGGATACGCTCCGTAAGGGAAAAAATGTGAACATATGGCCTGGGCCTCTCCAAGATCTTGAAAGAGGCCCTTGCAAGTGGAGGAGGCTGTAGCTTCTTTGGTTTCAAGATAATTCTGCCTCTTCCTTCTGGTTTTGTTTTTTTTTTTGCGGTACGCGGGCCTCTCACTGTTGTGGCCTCTCCCGTTGCGGAGCACAGGCTCTGGACGCGCAGGCTCAGCAGCCATGGCTCACGGGCCCAGCCGCTCCACGGCATGTGGGATCCTCCCGGACCGGGGCACGAACCCATGTTCCCTGCATCGGCAGGTGGACTCTCAACCACTGCGCCACCAGGGAAGCCCTGCCTCTTGCTTCTGGACTTGATGTGTGTCTGAGATCTGAGCATCACTGGAAGCAGGCCAAGTTTCGAACAACATTTGCCCCCCTGCATTTTCTGGATTGGGAATTTCAGGAGTCTTCCCAGATGTCGAAGCTAAATCCCACTGTGATATACTCTGAGCAGTCCCTGGCTGGTCCTCAACTCACTCAGGGTTGGCTCTTCCTCTGATCATGATCTCTCCCCCTGAGATCCTTGCGAGGTCGAAGCCAGAGCCCTCATTTTGCAGGTAGAGGAAATGTGGCCCTGAGCTGGGCAGTGACTCACCTGAGGTCACACAGCCTGTTAATGGCAGAGCTTAGAGAGGAAACTGGAGCCCCTGTGTCCCATGTAGATTCTCTTTCCACCATGTCCCCTTGAATCTAAGTCTTCCTGAAGTTATTCCTGATGGTCACCCAATCATCCGTCTAGAACGTGCTGCCATTGACCCTGTCTGACAGCTATTTATGCTTCTAACTGGGGAGTGCCGTGTTTGCTCACCACTGAGCCGAACGGGTTGCCTTTGACCTGGCCGGCACGGACTCTTGTGGCCTCTTCCTAGCTCTCCCCTGGGGTCTGGCAGCACCAACAGGAGGTCAGGCCTAAACAGCTCCCTCACCCCAGACGTGGCCATAGGCGTCGCCCCCTGCACACCACCAGGAGGTCCCCGGGCCCTGGTGCCTGTCCCCTGCTGTTGGCTCTGTCCCAGTTCCTCTTCGTGCTCTCTGTCTTCTCCCCGGAAGTTGACCCTGCAGACTGACCTTACCTCAGAATCTGACCTTTGCTTGCCTCTGGCTCACGTACCTCCAGCAAATACCAACCCCAGGTACCTGCACACCTGTCCCTGGGCCCAAGTCAGAGCGCTGATTCAGCCAAGACAGAAATCCAAAGGTCCACCCGGGACCCCTACACGGAGGGGTCCAATAAAATGGGGTGAGTGTGCGCCTGAGTGTGTGGAAGGAGCCCACTGTTCTTTCAGCTCTGAACAAGTCCATCCCGCTGACCCTAAACTGTAGGAAAGTCAATACTTATTGTCCCCTTGGGGTCAAGGCTGATTAATAAATGGTTCCAGTTGTACCAGTGGTTAAACTACTGAAATATGTTAGTATCAATGAGTAACGAACTGCAGCCACACATCCCCTGAGTGCCCTCTGCCAACCCAGCCCCCCAGCCCCTGTGCCACAGCCCCCGGGACCTTCCCATGATCCACAAGGTAAAGGGTTGGCCCTTGGCCCAGTAGGAGGCTTCCAGGACCCTGCCCCAGTTCTGAGGCCTGTGTCTGCCCTGACTGGTGGGAGTCTGGCCATACTGTGATTCAATGCTCTGAATATCACAGCTCCTGGAGTTGACTTTGGTCCCCTCTTCTGCTACTAAATGGGCCCCGTGTGGCCCAGTTTCTGACGTGGCCAGCTCCAGCTGCACTCCTCTCCCTGGCGGTGTGTACCTGCTGACACCTTGCCCCAAGGATAGAGGTCCGAACAGTCTTCCCAGGAAGGACTTTTGCAGCCCAGCATGGCGCTGTCTGCGGCCTCCTCTCTCTGACCAATCACTCTGGAGACGGCCTGAATGAACTCAGGTCTCTGTAACCATACTGCCGACCCCTGTCTGGGCTTGGCTACATCTTCGGGCACTCTCTCTGGGTTCTGCAGCACCTCCGCACACCTGAAGGGTGGTTTTGGTTCAGATTCCAGGCCTTCCCATCCTGCCCTGTTTCACTGGGATTAACCGGGCTGTGCCTGACAGTGTGTCCACATAAGCCCAGGAGCAGCAGAGAGGGGCAAAGCACGTCCTCCACCACCTTTAAATGCCCTCACCTCTGCACATATATAAAGGCAGCCATCCAGCCCCTTTCCTACACTTTTCATCCTCACCACAGTGTCACACTCATCTGGTATCCTCTGGGCTGTGTACGACCCTCCCCTTCTGACTCAAATTCCCCTGGAGCCCAGATCCCAGCCAGCAGCCTGGCAAAAAAGCATCAGACAGACAGAGGCTGAGAGTGGCTGAGTGTGTCATTCCTTAGGCTACCTGTGCCCCTCCTACTTCACCCCCTTTCGATTGAAAATAAGGCCTAAATAGAGAAACAGAGACTTAGAGCACTAATGGTATATTCAAGGCATTGGTGTGGAAGATACCTGGGGGGCAGTTTTCACCTCTAAAGCAGAGAACTGCACAGATATTGGAAAGGCCTGAGATCAGAGAATAATAAAAGAAAATAATAGTTAGCATTTAAAAAAAATAAATTTACTTATTTATTTTTGTCTGCGTTGGGTCTTTGTTGCTGCACGCGGGCTTTCTCTAGTTGCGGCGAGTGGGGGCTACTCTTTGTTGCGGTGCGTGGGCTTCTCATTGCGGTGGCTTCCCTTGTTGCAAAGCATGGGCTCTAGGCACGCGGGCTTCAGTGGTTGTGGCTCGTGGGCTCAGTAGTTGTGGCTTGCGGGCTCTAGAGCACAGGCTCAGTGGTTGTGGAGCACGGGCTTAGTTGCTCTGCAGCAGGTGGGATCTCCCCCGACCAGGGATCGAACCTGTGTCCCCTGCATTGGCAGGTGGATTCTTAACCACTGCACCATCAGGGAAGCCCCAGCTAGCATGTTTTGAGTACACAGCCTGAGCAAAGCATTTTGTTGAGCACTTTGCAACCATTTTCTCATTTTCTTCTCCAAGAGACAAATTGCCACAGAATTACAGATGGACGAGGTGCCCAAAGCAGACGCTTCTAAATATTTAAGCCAGCATTCCTTCTCCCTTTTTTCCTTGGTAAGAGTGTCCTGATTTTATTTGAGATGGCACTGTACCCAGAGAAGAGTCTCTATTTCCCAGACTCCTTTGCAGCTGCGTGATTGAGATCTGGCCAATGACACAGTGAGAAAAATAATAGTACCTACCCTTATGAATTATTATGACGATTAAGCAGAATATTTATAAATGTCAAGATGAATGCCTGACACATAATAAGCAATATAGGCACATTGTTATAATGAACACAGACAGAAAGAACAAAGAAATGAAGTTCGTAGCAATGTACATCATTATAAGGAATGTGACCAGAGAAATAAACTTTGCTCTTTTGGGGGGAAAAAAAAAAGACCTGGCCAATGAGATTTTAAGGAATTGTTCAGGACTTAGGCTCCTTAAAGGAAGTGGTACTCGTTTATCCCTCCCTCTTCCTCCTTCCTGCTGCCTGGAACTCACAAATATTGGCTGGAGTTCCAGCAGCCATAGTGGACCTAGAATGGGAGTCATGCATGGTGGAATAGAAAGATAGAAGAAGCCTAGATCCCCGTGGAACCTTCTCAGTAGCTGAGCACAGCCTACCCATGGACTTCTCCTATGTGAAATAATAAAAATGTCTGTGTTTAAGCTACTGCAGCTTCTATTTCTTGAAGCTAAACAAAATTCCTAACTGATACAGGATCTTAGACATCAGGGATTGAGCAAATGGTGCTAGGGAAACTGGATTCCACATGCAAAAGAATGAAGTTGGGCCTTTATCTAAGACCATAAATGAAATTAACTCAAAATGGATTAAATGTAAACATAAGAGCTAGAACTATAAAACTCTTAGAAGAAAACATAAGTGAAAAGCTTTAAGACTGGATTTGGCGATGATTTCTTGAATAGGACAGCAAAGACATAGGCAACAAAATAAAAAATAGACAATTTGGACTTCATCAAAATTAAAAACTTTTGTGGACCAAAGGAAACCATCAACAGAGTACTGAAAAGCAACCCACAGAATGGGAGAAAATATTTGCACATCATATATTTAATAAGTTATTAATATCCAGAATATAGAAAGAACTCCTAAACTGTAATAACCAAAACCAAAACAACCCAATGCAAAAATGGGCAAAGGACCAGAATAGATACTTCTCCAAAGAAGATATACAAATGGCCAATAAGCACATGAAAAGATATTTAATATCACTAATCATTAGGGAAATGCAAATCAAAACTACAATGAGATACTACTTCACACCCTTTAGGATGGCTATTGTCAGAAAAAAACAGAAAACAAGTTTTGGTGCAGATGTGGAAAAATTGGAACCTTTGGGAATGTAGCAATGGAGCAGCCACTATGGAAAACACTACGGTGGGTCCTCAAAAAAATCAAACATAGAATTATCAACCAGCAATTCCACTTTGGGGTATATATATATATATATATATATATATATATATAAAAATCGAGAGCAGGAACTGGAAGAGATATTTGTACACCCATGTTCATAGTAGCATTATTCACAATAGCCAGAATTTGGAAGCAACCCAAGTGTCCACTTATAGATGAATGGATAAAGAAGATGTGGTATATACATGCAATGGAATTGTATTCAGCCTTACAAAGGAATGAAACGCTGACACATGCTACAACATGGATGAACCTTGAAAACATTATGTTGTGTGAAATAAGCCAAACACAAAAGGACAAATATTGTATGATTTCACTTAGATGAAGTCCCCAGAGTAGTCAAATATGTAGTGACAGAGTAGAGAAGTGGTTATTAGGGAGTCGGGGGAGGGGAGTAACAGGGAGTTACTGTTTAAATGGTTATGGAATTTCCGTTTGGGATGATGAAAAAATTCTAGAGATGGATTGTGGTGATGGTTGCACAGCAATGTAGAAGTACTTAATGCTACTGAACTGTACACTTAAAAATGGTTAAAATTGGGCTTCCCTGGTGGCGCAGTGGTTGAGAGTCCGCCTGCCGATGCAGGGGACACGGGGTCGTGCCCCGGTCCGGGAAGATCCCACATGCCGCGGAGTGGCTGGGCCCGTGAGCCATGGCCGCTGAGCCTGCTCGTCCGGAGCCTGTGCTCTGCAGTGGGAGAGGCCACAACAGTGAGAGGCCCGCATACCACACACACAAAAAAAAGGTTAAAATGGAAATTTTTATAGTATGAATATTTTGCCACAATAAAAATATTTAATTGTCAATCAATCAATTAGGGGGTCCAACCCCCTTGGTGATAGATGAGCTGAGAAATTATTGGCTCTGAATCACACTGCTACCTGAGTAGCCAGAAGAACTAAACCTGGGTGTCTTCCACCTGGTTCAAAGCCTGCCTCAAGGCCCTAAGTTTGGTGGAACAGGTTTCATCACCTGCCTTACCTCTGTATCCTAGAAATGCTTTTAATCATTTGATTACCCACCTGGTGTTTCTACCTTCAGGCCAAACAGTTCTTTCTTCTGGGAGGGTGGGAAAGAAGAAATGGGGGATGGGGATGAGGCCCTATGCATATGGCTGTGAAGACACCCGTTCCGGGTACAGGTAAGCAAGGTAGCTGCCTTTCTTTCATGGGGATGAGGGATTCTGCAGGAACTCTGCTGGTGAGGGATGGTCTCCTTGTCCTGCTCTAGGGATGGTTCTGTGGTCAGAGCTTCCCTAGCCTCCCTCCCTGCCCCCAACATCCCTCTCTCCACACACACTGCCCCTGGCTACCAGCTGTTGGGGCTTCTTTGGTACTTGGCCTCCCAAGCTAGATTAGAAATTCTCTGAGAGCAGGGATCACATCTTCTTTGCAAATGCCACCCTCTCTCATCCCCTCCTCAACCGTCACCCCAGCATCTGCCAAGCAGCTCACCCAGTGGCCTCCAGGGAACGTTCGCTGGCGGCTTCATGCTCCCAAGCTCACATATCTCATTAGAAGGTGCATCTTGGACATGTCCCTGGTCGTTCTCTGCATAATGACAGAGAGGTCCAGGAAGGCCACATCTGGGAAGAGACAGGGGGAACTTGGGTGAGGTCTGGGAGTGGGCAATAGGATCAGTGCAAAGGTATGAGCCATGTAGCGACTGCTACAGACCCCAGGAGATGCACCCGAAAGCCTGGTGAGGTGGTCCTGAAAGCTGTCATCTAGGGGAAGACCCAAATGGCAGGGACATTAGTGGGACTGACTTGGAGGAGGCCCATGGCCACCTTCATGCCCAGTACTACTTCCACTGGTCTGGCCTCATGTGGGGTGGATTTGCCCCACCCTTGCCCTTAACTTCCCTGTGTCTCCAAGGTTTGAGGTTGATGGCAGGAGGAAGGGAATGAAGGTTTATGGAGTGTTGGCCAACAGTCACCTGCCCCATCACCCACAGCTTTTCTCAGGGCCAGGCAACCATTCTTCTCATCCCCCCTCTGCCCTGGGCCTGAGCCTCAGGGCCAGAATCAATTTCCACCCTTAAACAGAGACCAGTTTGGAGTCTTGTGAAAATTAACCAGCTCCCACCTCTCTTTCCTGTACTCTTCTGAGGTCTTGTCAAGAAAAATGGTGAAAGACTTTGAAATGGGCAAAGGTCCTTGGGCATCCTTTCAATGGAATGTCAGGGGTTGTCTAGACTGTTGTCTAGACTAGAGGACCCTTCCTGAGTTGTCTGATTCTATGGGGATCTGCGCCTTTTATTGTCATTCATGATGTTGCATCCCTGTAGAGATGGATGTTAACTTATGGAGGGCTGCAGCAGAGGCACAAGATTCTGTTCATAGGAATGCAAATGAAGATGCCAGCTCCGCATCAGTTAGCAAGTTCCCTCCCCCATCCTTGATTGTCTATATAAATGGGTCTGTGTTTTGGATTCTGTGAACTGACTGTAACATCTTACTGGTTCCCTCATTAATTAATTAGTTAAATGAAGTAGAAGCCACGTGTTCATTTTATATTTGCATAAGAGTCATGGTTTTCCATTTAAAATAATTATCCCTCAACAGTTTTAAATAGCTGTCTCCTGCTTAAGTTGAAGGAATAGGGAGGGAGGGGAGGAGAGGAGAGCAGGGAAGTGGGCAGGGTGGAAGGACACGGGAAAAGAGAAAAAGAAAGGAAAAGTCAGGAGAGAAGGATTGAGGGCGGAGACGGCAGGAGAAGGGGATGGGTGGGTGGGGGAGGAACAACATAACCAAGGAGGAAGCCAAAGAAAAGAATCTTCTTGTCCTGCAAACACACAAATGCTCTCCCTCTGCTTGATGGAAAAGTCTTTATTTTGAGTGAGCTGTAAGAGGCCCTCTCTGCTCCTCAGTCTGAGAGGGAAATTATTTTCTGCCTCTCTCGTTTCCCAGGTCACCAGTTATATTAAGCCAATGTCCCTTGATGGCTGCTGTCTATAATTTTTCCCCACCCTTTTGAGTCAGATTGGAAAATAAGGACATTTTGAAACTTGGACTCTTGGTGATGTAGCCCAGGACTCTTGGGCTCCATGGAGCTGGGCACAGTCCTTATTGAGGGTCCTGTTTAGATCAGAAACAGGAAGGCAAGCAGTGCTGCCAGATTGCTCCCATGGATCCTCAGAGCCTAGCCTGAGGCCCCGGGGAGACCCCCACTGTGTTCCCAGGCCTTTCCCAGCAGCAGGACGTGGCTGTTCCTGTGGTGCCCTGTCTGAGGTTAGAAGTAAGCTCTTTGCCCTGAAATGTCCCCACAGGCCTGGCACGGTTCTGAAATTTAGAGAGTCAATCATCATCATTCTAACAAGCCCTTAATAATACATCCTCAATCTGTCTTTCCAAACTTATCCCCTGCCACACCTGCCTTGCATCCTGCATTCCAGCCAGGCCAGCCTACTTGCTACGCCCCCACAAACTAGTCAAATATTTTCACACCTCTGCCTTTGCTCTAGCTCGTATTTTCACACCTCTGCCTTTGCTCTCACTCTTCTCTCGGCTTGGAATGCCTTTTCCCTCTCTCCTCCACCCGATGATGTCATCCTTGTGCTTTCCTCTGATTTCCAGGCAGAGTGAATTATTTCCTTCCTTGAGCCTTCGAGTGTACTTTACATACATCTGTACTTGGATAGAATACTCATCACTCTGGTTTGTAATTATTTGCCTGTCCGCCCATCTGTTCTTCAAGGGCAAGAGCCCAGGCTATTCATGGCCTGTACCCGTAGTTGGCTTAGTGCCTGACACACTCATTCAGTCATTTCACAAATTTATTGAGCACTGACTATGTGCCAGGCTGTTTTCTAGGTGCTGGATGAGGAACAAACGGATAAAGTTCTCTGTTCTCGTTGGAGCTTACATTCTTGTTGGGAAGGCAGACAACATACAAATAAGCAGAAATAAGTAACATGTCAGGTTGTGATAAGCGCTAGAAGAAAAATCGAGGGGGCTAAGGGCACAGAGGATGATGGGTGTTATTTCAGACAGGACGGTCAGGGAAAGCCCCTCTCCATAAGGTGGCATTTAAATATAGACCTGAAGGAGGGGAGGGAGTGGGTCACGTGGGCACCTGGGGAAACAGCATTCCAGGTAGAGGGAACAGCAAGTGCCAGAGTTTGAGGTGGAAGTGTCTCTGTTGAATTCAAGGGACAGCAGTTAGGGGACTGATATGGTCACGGGAGTGAGTGATAGGAGAGCAGTAGGAGAGGGGCCAGGGCACTTTGACCCTTCATGCCAAGGTAGAAGCTTCAGTTTTTACTCCAAGTGAGCCGGGTAGCCATGGCAGGGATTTGAGAAGAGAGACGATCTAACTTAAATTTAGGAGCATTCATGATCTTATGTGACTTCCTGGCTCTCTTTGGAGAACAGACTGTCCAGGCTGGGTGCTCACGAAGGTCATATGGAATGTGGGACCAGATGCAAATGGCTCTTGAGGAGAGCATGGGCTTATCCCTGATGGGACAGGAAATGGGAGCGTTGGCTCCTTGTACTCTATATTTTGATTCTTGTCCCTTAGAGAAGTGCCCCAGCTGACGAGGATTTTCTGTCCCTGGTCACCGAATGAGCCTGGAGAGACCAGACAGAACTCGTGGGAAATAAACAGAGAACCTGGCCTGCTAAACTGACAGATACTGACTTTGCCTGTAACCATACACCCAAAAAGTCAAGGCAGACTTCCCGGAGTAGGGGGGCTCAATTATCCAGTGATTAATAAAAGGCAAAACGTGACAGGAGAAACTAGCCTTTCACAACCCAGCACTGCCACAGTATGACTGTTGGCTCTGAGTTACCTTCAGGATAGCCCTGGCAAATGATCTCTAATAAAAGCTTTACTGAGAGAAGGAATGAACGACTTTGCCTACCTACTCCTTCCAAGCCCCTTCCCAGGCATATCTGGTAAGTCCTCACCGTTAAAATATCCAATAAAAGTTGAAGACGTCACCACTCCACCCCTCCAAAGAATGGTATCTCTAATGGTGGAATTTCAAGCACCTGGTAAGGCCGGCTCCTAAAGTGCTTTAGGCCAGGGGACTTCCGCGAGCGCCTGTATTTCCATTACAAAAAAGCCTCCAATTCCCACCTCCCTTCTCCCAGGGAGGAACGCGGAGACCGCGGACCGGTAGGGAGGGGTCAGGAGTCGGCGGCGGGGTTCCCGGGGCGTGCCCGCCGCCGGGTCCCGCTCCTGGCGCGCAGGGGCGGCGGCGGCGGCGGCGGCACGTGCAGTGGAGGCCGGCGCTCGGCAGGGGGCGCAGAGGACCCGCTCGGCGCGTCCGGAGCCCCGCTCCCCGTCCCCCGCCCCTCCTCCCGCCCGGCCGGCTGCGCGCCCCACCGCCTCACGGCCCCACCCAGCCTCTGGGCGTGTGTGGCCGTTTGCGGGAAGCGCCTTCCTAGGCCGTCCCTCAGCCCCCTGCCCCGGCCCGCGGCCTCAGCCCGTATTCTGGTGGCGCCGCCCCGTCCACAGGGCAACCCCCGTTCCCGCAATTCCTTCCCTTTCAGGTGTGGCCGGTGGGGGACGGCGGTGGTCAGGGTGGGGCATGATCAGGAGCACGTGGGCCTGGGACCCCGGACCGTGGGGATTAGAGGTTTCGTGGAAAGAAGCTGCAGGTGAGAGGTCAGAGCCAATTGCACCTCCACACCCAGCCCTCGCCCTTGGCCCGTATGGCCCCAAGCCTTGGGGCTGGGCACACAGGTGGGGGCCGAGAGTAGAGACCCAGGCCCGGGAAAGGCGGGAAGGCATCTGCTCTGTTTACCTGTGCGGGGCCTGCTAGGGGGCAATCAATATCTGAATGAATGAAAGAAAGAGAGAGAAAGAAAGAAATGGAAAGTGGTCTCTCTGCCCAAGACTCGGCTCTGGCCAGTCCTGTGCTGGCACATTACCTCCCAGCAGGGTTTGCCGCTCACCTTGCTGCTTACCTGTCTGTCTCCTCCAGATCATCTTTCCACGCCTCACAGCATTCCTTGCACTTCCTTCCACTGCTCAAACGCCCTCACTAGCTTCCGGATCCAAATCCCTTCTCCTACAGTCGCCACCACCTACTTGTGGCACATGCCGCACTCTTCTGCTTGAATCTGCTGTCCAGCTACACTAAATCTACTCAGGTTTTCTGAACTGGCCTTCCTCCTGGGCACAGCCCTTTGCCCCTATCAGCATCACCTTCTCCCTTGCCTCCGAATCTTTCTCTTCCTTCAGGGTGTAGCCTTTAAACCTCATTCCCTTCCTTCATGAAGCATTCCCTTGCTTTTTCAACCCATAGTAAGTTTTCTCAGCTCTGACCTATAGCATATATTCCTTGGCTCTTTTTTGGTACCAGTTACCTGTGATGCTTTGTCATATAGTACTTATATGCCTATGATTTCTCTCTCACTAAATTGTAAGTGAGAGAGGGTGTAAGTGTAAGGGTCCAAGTCTTATTTATCTTCCACTTCAGTTCATCACACATTTATTGGGCAACTACTATATACCACATATTGAGTCTAGCATATTTGTTCCCAAAGGAGTCTAGGACATAGTCCCCCACAATGAAGTTGGGGAGAAAATAAGACATATGGGGCTCGAGGAAAAGAAGAGGGTATGGCTCCGTCATGGAGCGCTCACTAGGAAAGCCCCAAATGACATTCTTTGAGCGCACTCAGTATCCTGGATTAGGAAGCCATCTCATTCTCTAAGGGTGTGTCTGCTCATTCATGCAGCCACTTACTCACCCACACCCTCATTCATTCATTCATTCATTCATGTGATAAATATTTGTCCAGTCCTCACTTTATCCATGTGTCTCATAGGATTCGTCATACATACTGCAGCCCCAGAGCTGGCTGGTGTGCGTGTGTGCGTGCGTGCGTGCGTGTGTGTGTTGGGGAGGACTAGGAGCCTGGAAAGTTTTTGGTGTGAGTTGCTTCTTTGTCAGTTCCTGTTCAGAGGCATAAGTCCCTGCCGGAAATGGTCTTGGGAAAGACTGGTTGAGTGTGGCAAGGGCTGGAAAACCTGGAATTTCATGGAGGGAAGGAGGATCTTCAGCCTTTCCTGAGGGTAAGTTACCCAGACTTTGCTTTATAGTTCATTTTGGAACAGCTTACTCTGCCAGAGAGCATGTTCACTTCAAAGTTCTTCCTCCACGATCACTTGAGGTTTTCCAAACAGACCTCTGAGGTTACATCCATTTGCCAGATGGAAAAACTGAGGCTAGGAGATTTACGTTTCCTCCAAAGTCACTGGGCTATGGCAGGGGTGGGTCTAGACCAGATCATTCACATCCTGGTCTCCTCAGCTTCATTATAGGGGTCTGTGTCCTGGACACTTTGGGGACCATATATGCTAGACGACACACCTGAGACGTAGTAGATGCTTAACCTGCTCAGTCTGCAGGTACACTCAGGCCTGTTGAGGAGCCAGTCAGAAGAGAGAAATTTCTCGCTCCCCATAATGAAGGAGACAGGTCCTTGGAATAGAACATTTTAAATTTTAGATCAATGAGACGGCCCCCACCATATCTGGCTACTAGCAACTCTCCATCTCTCATTCAGAAATTCAATGGTAACTAATAATCAAACCCTAACTCCAGTTGACTTCCAAACTCTAATCTTAATGCCCCAATTCTAACCACTCATCTAAATTGTTCATTCCTTAATTCTAACTGGAACACAGCACTCCACCCCTAAGGGCAACTCAGCCCCTCTGAAATCTTCACTGTCAGCCTGATGTATCTTTAATATCCTTCATATAGCCCGCAGTGGGTCAAAGCCATTGTCCTAGCATCCTGGAGCAAGAAGGTCCAAAATGAGGGTGCAAGCAGCCAGGGAGGGGCTAGTCACACCATGAAGTTGTCTTTGTTATGAAAGTGCCCCTTTTCCTCCCCAGGTACCCAGGCCTTCATGTTGTACCCAGGCCCTCCTGGGAGTGGGGGAAACGATTAACGTGTTAAATCTTCTAGAGATTTTTTGAGAGACTAAAAACAGGCAAAGCTAACCAGATGGGATGAAGCATGAATGGAGGATTCCAGCCATTCAGGCATTCATTCTTCAACATTGTATGAACAATTAAAAGTACTAGGGCACCCAGGCAAGCCGTGATTCAGATATAGTTCCTGCCCTCAGGCACATTGGTATCCAGAGGCAACTGATTTTTTTGAGCACTTGAAATGAATTAGGTACCTATGTTAAGCAATTTTCCATGTTATATTTTATTTAATTGTTACAACCCTATGGAAAAGGAATTACTATTCCATTTTGTAGATGAAGGCACTGAGGCTCAGTGCTAGTAAAGTGCAAAGCCAAAGACTGAAAGACTAAGTCTCTTTTCCTGCATTGTCTCTGGGGGGGGGGGGAGGGAAGTTTTCCAGGACCCCTGACTTCTCTTGCGGGGTCCAGTCACCTCCTGTACCACCTAGTCCCAGGCAGCAAGTGTGGAGCCAGATGATTGGGTGAGTCTCTCCAAGGCCCCACCCACCTCTGCTTTGCTGAGCCTATCAGATTGCAGGCCCTAGGGGTGGGGCCAGAGGCTGTTAGAATGGTCGCCTGGTGTCAATGGAGGGGCAGAGCGGGAGTTCCGTTTGACGGTTACTGTTCTTTTCCTTGGTGTCTGATTCTACCCATTTCCTTATTGACCACCAGGTTTCCAAGCCACTGGACAGTCATGGCCTGCTCTGGCTTCCCATTAAAGTCATGGTCAGATTAGCTTTGTCCACAAAGCACAAAGCCCTGCCTTAATGGAAACAATCCTGCTTCCACATTATGATATTCAAAAATAATGCTTTAGTTAATTGGTATGTTAGGCAACTACTCTGTCCTGCTTGTGGAGAGGAATAACCCCTGCCTTTGAGGTGCTTACAATGCAGTGATAAAAAATAGAAATTAATGAGTAGAGTATTATAATATATTCGTAGAGCACTAACTGCATGCCAGGTGCTGCAGCTTTCAACAAGTACTATCTCATTTAATGCACAGTGACATGAGCACACATCACAGCAAGTTTTCTCCTGCAACATATAACAGAGGTGGGAAGAGTTGAGAGAATGGCATCAGAAGAACTTACATTTAAATTTAAATCCTGTCAAACACTAGCTGTATGATGCTTGGCAGTTACTTAACCAGTCTGAGCCTCAGCTTTTATATCTGCAAAATGGGAGTATTTTATACCTCCATGGTAAAGAGCTGTTTGTGAGGGCTAAGTGGGAAAATGCCTATGAAGCACTTAGCATGTGTCTAGGATGGAGTAGATGTTTATGTGTTTCTTCGTTCATTTTACAAATAGGTACTGAGTGCCTATTATATGCCAGGCACAGTTCTAGGCCCTGGGGATAAAACACAAAGCCCACTTATACTCTATGGCTTTATTCAATCTTGGTTTCTTTTCTGCCTGTGTATTCCCATATACTTTCATAATCAGTAGCTCATTTTAAGTAGATATATATTCATTTACTTCATCTTTGCATCATCCTGGTCAAGTAGGGATAGAAGAGGATACTTCCATGTGATGGATGGAGAAACAGAGGCCTAGAGAGATTAGGTGATTCACACAACACATCTGTAACGAACTCTGAACCACAGATTGGTATCCTGTTTCTCAGCCTTGTCTCCGCCAGGGACTCTCTCTTTTGGCATATGTTCCATGTAGCCCCACAATTCTTCTCGGGGCTGAGAGCTTTCTGGAGAAAGTTCCTGCAGAGAGCTCCCTGCTAGAGGTCCTAGCCCCTCCCACTCTCAGGCTCTGTCTACGCAGGTGGAGTGCTGAGCATCAGGGCAGAGCCCTCCACCAGCATAGACAGACTGGGTCCATTACGTTGGGGAAGAACAGGTGGAGAAAGAGGTAAGTGGTGATTGAGCCCTTGATCATCCCCCCCCACACACAGCCCTTAGCCACTGTCCACTCAGGTTCTTTCCTGCTGAGACTCCTCCCATCCCTTCCTGCAAATTTAGTGGATGGATGAGGACCCAGCAGGATCCCTGCAGAGTGGGAAGAGCACTACGTATATGTATACCTGTATATCAGGTATACAGGCTCAGCAGTTAAGAAAACTTGTGTTTAGTAAAACTGGCCCTTATTAGTTACTATGTAGCAAAATTTATCCTGAGCAAAAGTCCAAGGAATGGGCAAAGTTGATATACAAGCATGTTCATTCATAGAAGCGTTACTTAGGGTTGCAAAGCATTAGAAACAAGCTAAATGTCCAACAACAGGGGCTTCATTGAGTCAAACTGTGGCTTCCTCTACTCTGGAGTATTAGGTGGCCATTAACAATCCTATTGTAAAATAGTACTTCTTGACCTGGGGAAATACCGTGATATATTGCTAAAGGGTAAAAAGCTGGCTGAAATATCAGGGAAGGCCTCTGGGAGGAGGAGGAGGTCAGGGCCAGCTCTCTTTGCCACCAAAGAAAATCTGTTTGTTTGGAGAGCCATCTCTCAACTCCCTATAAGAAATTTGTTTACGGCAGAGGATTTCAGAAACCGGTTTCCGATTCTCCTTCCTTCTCCCTGCTTTTAAAATTTTATAACCACAATCCCTGATGTTTCCTGAAGTCCAGCAGGAGAAAGATCTCGTGAAAATTGTGTTATTTCCTCTCAGGCTCAGCCAGGGCCTTTGCACAAGCTGTTCCAATTGAAGGAACCAATTACCAAGCACATAACACATATCCCCCTCAACACACACACACACACACACACACACACACACACACGCTGTCCCTGACAGGTCAGTTTCCTCTCTAACACATCCTCACAGCACCATGGACTTCCTTCTCCTTTGTTTCCACTTATTTCTGGAATTATCTGATGAATGTCTTTCTGATTCTACGCTGTCTCCCTCCATGATGACAAGGCTCGTGGGTGCTGTGCTCACCCCTCTCTTTCCCACCCAGCACAGCTCCTCTCAATAGCTGTCGGATGCATAGATAGATGAATGGCCGAGAAGACGGATGGGGAGGTGAACCTGCAGGTAAAAAAGCAGAACGGAGGGGAGTGATTACAACAGACTCCAAGGAAGAAAGGAGCTTGGAATCAGGACTGGCTCCAGACACAGACTAGTAGGTAGCTGCCTGTGACACAATTGCAGGGTCACTAGGAAGGCACTCCCCCCACCGTGGCTCCAGTGCCTCACATCCCTTTTACAAAAGGAGACAAAGCCTTCTGTTCCCTGAAGTGTACAGAGCTCAGGCATGAATCCCATGTTCCTGGAGAGGGAAGAAGTGCTCAGAGGGTTACCCTCATTCATGCTAAGGGGTAAATGACTGAGAGAGCCTTTCCTAAGAGCAAATTGTGATGGGAGGCTATGTGTGTGGAGGAAGGGAGAGGAAATTAGGGAGAGAGGCCAGGACCCAAAATGGGCAAAAGACACAGACAAAGGAGTCTTAGGGCCTGAGGCCAACGTTGACCGGACGTGTCATTTTGCTTTTGCTGCGCTCAGTCCTATTGTGTAGGACAACCTTCTTGGTAAATCGGGTTCCGCAAATATTTGACGTCTGGAAAACTTTCAACAAAGATGGCGTTCGGAAGCCTGGCTCGGAGGCCCCAGGATGACAACCTAATTACATTCCTTTTAATAGCTCCTTCCCAAGTGCTCAGTCAGGGACATCTGCTGTGCCGCGGTTGCACCTTCAGGGAGGAATATTTTTATCCCCGCGATGCCACAAAAGGAAACTTCTGAAGGCTGGATGAAAATGGCCTCTGCGTTCCCAGAGCCTCAGGGCCCAGGTAGGTAGGGCCTAACACTCTCCCCACACCCCTCCACCCCCAAAACAGGGCCAGGCTCCTTTTCACAAGCAGAGGAGGCGCTGACTGCCTAGGAAGTGGTGGTTGTTATGGGTGTGTGTTTAAAATTTTCCTTTCGCAGTTTTCCCAGAGGTACCTACAACATGCCAGGCTGCCTCACCCAGTTTTCCATGTAAGTGGGGTGTCAACATAACAACTAAGGCTGACGCCAGGCCTCACTGCTCAGTGGGACCCTGTCACCGCTTCTACCCATTAACTGTTCTTACCCTACAGCCCAGCTGAGGATCCCCAACACAGACCTTTGTTATGACAGAGGAAGGAAAGGGGGAGACAAACCAAGAAAGAGCAGGATTTCTGTGGTTTGTTTCATAGGTGATTAGCTTGCTAGGAAGGCCAAGGGCTGATAGGCTAAAGTAGGAGATGTGTCTTTTGAGGGTCCCTGGGATCAATGAATAAAATGCAAGGAGCCCCAGATATGCATCTACTCCATATTCTCTCCTCCTCTTCTGCGGACAAGTTCCCTGCATCCCGGAAAGGTAAATGGACTTGCTCAAGGAGTTAACATTGCCACCTGGGTTGACTCATCTCTCTTTTTTTTTCTCTTTTTTTGTGGTACACGGGCCTCTCACTGCTGTGGCCTCTCCCGTTGCGGAGCACAGGCTCCGGACGTGCAGGCTCAGCGGCCATGGCTCACGGGCCCAGTCGCTCCGCGGCATGTGGGATCTTCCCGGACCGGGGCACGAACCCCTGTCCCTTGCATCGGCAGGCGGACTCTCAACCACTGCACCACCAGGGAAGCCCTGACTCATCTCTTTTCATCCAAAGAGTCTTTTTGGGTGAGAACGGCTCTACTGTGAGTTCATCAAATCCCATTGGCAAAAAAAAAAAACAATAAAAAAATAAAGAGACAGAGGATATTACAAAAAAAAAATCACATTGGCAGACCCTTGACTGAAGCGTGGCCTCTTTACCTAGGAAGCCAATTCTCTTGGATGGAGGGACACCCTCGAGCCAGGAGGAGAAAGCAGTCATCACTCTGACGGGCCCTGGGTCCAGACACTCATCTGCCCACCAGAAAGGAGCTGCTGGGCAGTTGAGGGTGCTCTGTGCTGTGTTTGCGCTGACATTTTTGACCCAGAAATTGTTTATTTTGATGGTGGCTGCTTTTTTCTATTAGTGGTTCTAGCACATCCTAAAGGTGCTTACGGAGCCTTTGTGCTAATAGTTACTCCATGTCCCTTCCAGGCTTCTAGTGAAGAAGAAGGCAAAGGAAGCAACGTTTCTGGACAAGTGCCAAGGAAGCACATGTGGAGCACAGGGTGACAACTGCTGTTTTCCTCTTCTAGCCAGAGATCTTCTTTTCCCAGCCCAGAGTCCTGTGTGGTTCTCTTCCTGCATACGTAATTTTTGTTGCCCCTTCCCCTCAGCTCTCATTTGACCATCGTGGACTTCTGTGGTCCCCTCATTTTTCAGCCTTTTTAAAAAATTATTTATTTATTTATTTTGGTTACGTTGGGTCTTCTTTGCTGTGCGTGGGCTTTCTCTAGTTGCGTTGAGTGGGGGGCTACTCTTCGTTGTGGTGCGCAGGCTTCTCATCGCGGCACACGCTTCTCATCACGGCACACACTTCTCATCGCGATGGCTTCTCTTGTTGCGGAGCACGGGCTCTAGGTGCACAGGTTTCAGTAGTTGTGGCACACTGGCTCAGTAGTTGTGGCTCACGGGCTTAGTTGCTCCACGGCATGTGGGATCTTCCCGGACCAGGACTCGAACCCGTGTCCCCTGCATTGGCAGACGGATTCTAACCACTGTGCCACCAGGGAAGTCCCCAACATTAGCCTTTCTTGCTAACAAGCTGTGCAGTCTTTGGGTCTTCCTTTATTCAGATTCTGGAGAGAAGGAATCTGATTGACTCAACCTGTCTTTGGCTTCACTTGCTCTCCTTCTGAGATACCCGTGTCTGGATGCACTGGTTTTGGATCACGTGGACCTTCAGGACCAACCCTCGACTGCCATGCATAAGGACAAGCCTGTGCTGCTCTCCCGAAGGAGCCCTGGGGCCTGGGAGGCAGCCTACTGCTTGGCCTGGGCAGTAGTCAGAGTGCTGGAGAGGCAGTGTTGGAAAAACCAAGGGAGCTCTACGGTGGGGCAAAGGCAGGGTAAGTCCTTGGTGATGGGGCCCAGCAGTGGCTCTTAAAATTGAAGAAACAAATAATTAAGCATTCAACAGGCGCCATGATGGAAAAATCTAGCAGGTGTGTGGGGAGGGTTGGGAGGATACCAGTGCACTGAGTATGTGAACTTGCCTTATTCACAACCTCAATCAAGGCCATGATACAAATAATCAAATACTACTACTACTAATGCTTACTCCAGGCCAGATATTGTTCTAAGTGCCTTCCTTCCATTAACTCATTTAATCCTTAAAATGCCCTCTGAGGTAAGTGCCATTTCTATTTTATCCATGAAAAAACAGACTCAGAGCGTATATAAAGGCCAAGTCACACAGCTAGTAAGTGGAGGAGCTGGGATGTGCTCGTCACGACTTTGCTATCCTACCTCCCTGGTAGGAGAGCAGGTGGCCACCTCCACCAGGCTGTTTGGGTACCATTCAGTCCTAACTGGCCCAGAATGTCTCCCTCAGTTCTGTCATTCTTGCCATCTCCCTTAGGGTTCAGAAACTCCTGCTCTTAATCATTAATGTAGTGGAAGACATGGTAACCTCAGAAGATCTCTGGCTAGAAGAGGAAAACAGCAGTTGTCGCCCTTGCCCTCTCCCAGTAGACCTTGTGTCCTAAGCGGATGCAAAATGAGCATGAAGATTTCACTCTTAGGAGTTAGTGAGTTAACAAAGCCTGGGGCTTACAGGAAGTGGGAAAGCAGTGAAGGGCTCCAGGATTAACCTTGAATTTAGGCTGAGTAAGAAGCCAATATGTGATGTATTATATTGAGAAGCCCCAGGGAAGAAACCTCCCTCTGCAATACCTATCATTCCACCGATTATAGTCCTAGAGCAGCCCTGACCCACAGAACTTGCTGTGCTGAGGAAAATGTTCTATATCTGCGCTGTCCAGTTCGGTAGCCACTAGCTCCATGTAGCTATGGAGCACTTGAAATTTGGCTAGCGTGATTGACTAAATTTTTTATGTTAATTAATTGGAATCTAAATGTAAATTGCCACATGGGGCTAGTGGCTATTATCAGGGACAGGGCAGTTCTTGAGGACTCTCTAGAATATATGTCCCACTGGGAGGCTCAGACCTTAAGCAATCATCTGTTAAAACCTTAGTTCAGGGAGTGCATGCCGGGGACAGGGTGCGGGGCAGGTGCATTTCATTTGGCCAGAATGTGGCTTTAGAATCTTTCATCTGAAAGCCTTCGGGCAGGGCAAGCACTCTCCAGTCTCTACCCCCGCTAATTTTACTCCAGGGTCACTGCACACATTTCGCCACCTCTGATGGCATGTATAGTCGCGACCCTAGCCTTGGTAAAAGCCTTCAGTGGGTCTCAACTTGATGTCATTTGCTTCTCACAACAGCCTCCAGTATGAAGGCTGAGTTGAGATGGTTGTGTCCATTTTGTGGGTAAGAGAATGAAAGTCCCCAGAAGCTCCCAGGAAGGGGCAGTCTCCAAGCCTACCTCCACCTTTCCTGTCTCGTTTGCATAGATACTGGGAGCCACCAGTTGGCTTCTGGGGCTGACCTGGCCCTGCTTTGGAACCTTGCCCAGCCCTGGCCACCCTCAGAGCACCTTTTCCCCAGCATTCCATTCTTGTTTTCATTCAAACATTATCTTGATTCTTTTTTTTTTTTTTTTTTTTGCGGTACGCGGGCCTCTCACTGTTGTGGCCTCTCCTGTTGCGGAGCACAGGCTCCGGACGCGCAGGCTCAGCGGCCATGGCTCACGGGCCCAGCCGCTCCGCAGCATGTGGGATCTTCCCGGACCGGGGCACGAACCCGTGTCACCTGCATCGGCAGGCGGACTCTCAACCACTGCGCCACTAGGGAAGGCCCTCTTGATTCATTTTTAATGCAACCCAGCTGCCGCCCTAAGGCTTACTTAATACACCACTTTCACTCGACTGTGTGCCTGCCTGTCTGCCTGGGCTTTGCAGCCTTCTGTTGTGCTTTCAAAGTTGAAAACGCTTGGGGTCCATCAGCAGGTTCAACTGGGTGAACTGAGAGGGAAAAAAAACCAATCTTCCAACTCTACCTCCACCCAAAGCCTGCCCCCTAGGCCTTTCCTCCACATCAAACCTGATCCTAGCCCCATCCCAGTTTTCCACTGGCCTCACACTGCTTATCTCTAGGCTTCTGGAATTTAACACCTGCTTGACCCTCTGCCCCCTCAACCACCCAGCAGGGCCTCCACTCAAGTTTCCTGCCTCCCTGACAGGGGAGCGGGCCCATGCTGAGCTGTCTGCCTTCCAGGTTTCCCACCAATTACCTTCCCTTTCTGGAGACTTTGAGTTTACACTACTATGGGACGGTGGCCAAAGAAAGAGACCTGCGTGCAATCAGGAGGTGCAGTTGTATGACCTTGGGCAAGTAATTTAACCTCTCAGAGTCTCAGTTTCCAAAACTGGGATTTTCAGGGGTTGGACTGGATTAATGATTTTTCAAACTGTTTTTCTCAGGAGGGTTTTTCAGAGACTTCACAGAAGCCTGGAAGTTGGGGGTTGGGGGTGGGAGGTTGGGTGGTGGGGAGGAAAACCGAGTGGACAGGAACTTCAGGATTTCCCCTACCCGCTTTGATCAGAGAACCCACCTTAATCTGATTAATGGACCAGGCTTCTAAAATGCTGCTGAAAGAGAAAGAGAGAGGGAGAGAGATCGAAAACTCCAGATTAACCATAAGTAGATGATCCAAAAAGATGCTTACAGCTTTAGCATGGTGGAGTCAAAGTCTTTTCTTCCCAGTGGGTTACAGGCCACACAATTGGGGCCCAGTCAATGCCCGTGGAAGGAAGGAAGGAAGGAAGGAACAATGGAGACTTTCTGTGGTGTTCCACGTGTGTCTCCTCTTAGCAGCCAGACCGAAAGACTTCATCTTGCATTTCTCTTGCATTCTCCAGAGAGCTCCCGGCACAGGCCTGCAGTCTGGTCTCAAACCCTCTTCCTAATTGGAAGTTGGGGGAGGGGGTAGAAGTTGGGGAAGGACCTCTGGGAGACAGAGCCTGTAACCCTGACCGTAATGTATAATAAAACAAATGCCAAAGCTCAGGGGGCGAGTCCCGCCTCCTTTACTACCCCGTGATCTCTGACAGGGGGAAAGGAAGAAGGAGCACCCTAGGGGCGAGAAAGAAAGAGTACATTGGAGTAGCACTCCCTCCTGGAGAGATTAGGGACCCAATGTGAGACGTCTCTCAGAGGGGGCTGCATCTCCAGGGGATCCTGGAGAGAGGAATTCCCAAACCAGAGGCCACGTGTGACCCACAAATGCTTGTGGGTTTGGTCAGATCATGATAACATCAAGAGTTTTGTAAAAAAAAAGTAAATAATAATTCATTGCTGGTATTAAAGAACGGGTATTTAAAAGAATTTTTTTACATAAAAATTTAGGTTTCTGGCTTCTTCTGGAAAATTGGAAGAACTGAAAGTGCTGGTCATATATTCCCACTGGGCAAGAGTTGGTTGTGCTGAGCATCTGCTACTTTCCTTAAACCTTTGCTAAAACATCCGCTTGCTGGTTTGCCACAGTCCCTACCACTCCCTACTGCTCCCTATCGTTATGTCTGATCTCCTTCTCCCATTTATGCCACTGCCTGGCTCCTGTAGCATCTGAGCTTGTGACCTTTGACTTTATCCAAAGAGATTACACTGGCACAGAGAACCATAAGGGCAATATTCCTGAGCAGAGGAATATCCCCCTGCTCCTAACACCATTTCATTAGGGAGGCCACCCTTCCTGAGAGAGGTAAATCCTACCACACAGCCTCACAGATCGTGAAGAGCATTCGATTGCCAAAGGGTTTGGAAAAAAATTTGTATAGATCTGCCCAGCTCCCTGTCCCCACAGCCTGCCCCCTCCAGCATCAACAGCTGCCCACTGCATCATCAGTAGCAGCAAACTCAGGCCCCAGTCGCTCATCCTCTGTGACCCAGGAGAGGGTCAACCTTGTGCCCGGGCCCGGCCTGACCTTGCGGTCTGTTCCATCATCAGGGCCATTTGCTTTGTGCCTGCTGACCATCATGTTTGTGTAGCCCCTTGCGTGAATACCTGCCTTGGTTTCCTACCAGCCCTGAAAGGCTCTGGGAACTGAGTTGTGCCCTTCCCTCTCATGCAAGGTCTTTGCAGCTGAGTCCTGTCCCTGGAACACCAGCTGCTGCCACCAGACTCCTTCAGCTGTGAGACTGCCTTCCTTCTGCCTCTGCCTTTCCCAGAGGCTGGCCTGCTCCCACCCCTTAGAGCAGGTCTTGTCCTGTTGCCTGCCTGGCCCTGTGCAGGATGCTGCCAGCACAGGCAAAGCTTGTTTAGGGAGTGGGGTTGAGGTGGGATTTCAGCCCCCACCCCCACCTTCAGCCATCACCTTTGTGCATGATCGCACAGCTCTGAGTAAGTTTGCCTGGGTCCTGAGCCTGGGCCATCTCTGTTTGGCTTCATCCTCCCACTGACCCAGCTTCATTTCTGATATCCATCCCCCAGTTTCCCAGCATTTCCTGTTCCTCCTCGTCTGACACCTAATCCTGGGGCAACAAGCAATGAATATAATAATAATTAACATATTGAGATTCTATCTGAGACAGTATATGAAGCACTGTAGATTTATTATTATATTTAATTCTTACAACAACCAGGAAATGTATAACTGCTGTCCCCATTTTCCAGATGAGGAAACTGAGGCAGAGATCAAGGAATTTTCCCAAGGCCCACCACCAGTGAGTGACAACACTAGGATTCAAACCTAGGTCTGTCTATTGCCAAAGCTTAAGCTCTTAACCTCTCGGCTCTGTCTACCAAATCAAAGAAAACTGGAAATGAGACTCAGAGAAGCCAATCATTTGTTTAAGATCACACAGCTCATCAGTGGTAGAGCTCGAATTCAAAACTCAGGTATGTCTTCTGTCACCAATTCCAAAGCTCTTTCACCTGCTGTCTCTTTCACTGTTCTGTTTGCCTCTCAGCTCCTGGAATATGATGGGGTGTTCAGGAAATACTTGCAGACTGAAGGAGTTACCTCATCTAATTTGATGTGCCTAGTTATGCCTACTTGTTTTCTCAGAAACTCTCTCCCAGTTGCTTCCATATCAGCCAGACTGGTCTTGTCTACAAACAGGTTAGACCTTAACTCAAATTCCATCCTCCCAAACTGAGGACCTGGAATTCCACCATGGAACAACTTTCCTGTAAGGGGAATAGATGATTATAATGTCCTAACATCTTAGGATAAATGTGTTTTGCAGAAAGTTTTCTGACAAGAGGACCTCGGGGGTATGAGAAACTGAAGTTCTGGTTGAGGGTAGGTTGGGAGAGGACTCAGGGCTGAACCAGGGTGTGAAGACAAATTTCACTTAAAGTGATTTTCTGGAGATCAGAGCCTCTTGATCCTGCTTCCCTGAACTCTGAATCTCTGCGTTTGACCTTGTCTTTGGGCCTTACAGGCCCCTGGTCCAGGCCCCTCTTCCCAGCTGGGGAGGTTAGCTCAGATATCCCTGGAAAGGACCTGGGGACTGGCAGGGCCCTAGGATAGGACCAGCGGAAATGCCACCTTCACACAGCAAGTCTTCACACCTGTCCCCTTCAGGCGGTCCTAGGCTTGGCCACAGCCCCCAGGAACAGGCCTGCCAAGTGGCTTCTCTTGTTAGCCTCTCTAATGGACAGTAATTGTGTGAGAGCCTATAAGGGCTGTGGAGCCCCAGCTTGCCAGGTGAAAACTGGTTTCTTAGAGGCCTGGGCCATATTTAGTTCCTGGCAACCTGGTTGGGATTAAAGACTTTCCAGAACCTTCACTCAATTCAATTTAAGTGAGCAAGGATTTACGTAGCCGCTCTGAGTGCCGGTGCTGTTTCTGAGCACTTCATCTCTCTCCTCCTCCAGCCCATTTTCACGTCCTGTTAGCAGCTGAATTTTCTTAAAGTCAGCGCTGCACAGTGCTCTGAGGCTTCAGAATCAGGCAGACTTGGGTTCATGTCTTCTGCCACTCAGTAACTGCATGACACTCACCATAACTGAGCTTCAGTTTCTCCATCTGTAAAACATCAACCTCAGAGGGCTGTATTTGAGAATTAAATGAGATTGTGCATGAGCTTAGACCAGGGTCCATCACCTGGAAGGCCGTGATGGGTCAACGGTAGCAATCAAACCAGTAAGCACATAAAACCATAAAGCCTTCCTGCTCCCATAAAACATTCCTTTGCTCAGATACCTCCTAAAATTCCCTACCACCCCGAGGACAAAATCCTGCCTTCTTCAAGACTTTCCATGTAGGGCCACATTTCAAGTGCTTAACAACCACATGTAGCTTGTGGTTGCCATATTGGACAGCACAGAATAGAACATTTCCATCGTCATAGAAAGTCTGTTGGGCAGCCTGATGTAGGTGATACTGTAGTTCACTCACTAATCTGAGCCCCTTTCCTTGGAATAGGTCTCAGTAGAGGTATGGGGTAAAAGTGGTCAGCACGAGGGTCCTGGAAGGTGGGGAGTGGGCACCACCAGGCCAGGAAAAGGAGTAAACAGAGCTCAGGGAACTGAGGTCAGATCACAGGGGTAGCCATCAATAGCCTCACTCCCCAACATCTTTCTTTTCTTCCCCCCATTTTGGCCTTAGCCTCTCCAGGGGTGCCCTTGGAGAGTAAGGAGATAGGGGGCAGTAGAGGGTAGCAGCAGGGGTCTTGGACCCTGTGGGCCTCTGTAATTTACTGTGTGTGAACTTCCTCTCACCGTTTAATTATCTCTACTTCTCCAGCTGTTGGGAGGAGTAAACAATTAACACCCTACCCCTGCCCAGGCACATTGGGAGAGTTTAACCCATGATAGATCCTTTTCTCACATTTAAATAAGCACTGTATATGAAAATCTGTCTGTCAGAGGGGGTGTGCGTGCATTTGTTTTTAATAAAGAAAAAAAAAGAAGAAAAATGAGCAGACCATTTTTTTTTTTTTTTTTTTGCGTTACGCGGGCCTTTCACTGTTGTGGCCTCTCCCATTGCGGAGCACAGGCTCCAGATGCGCAGGCTCAGCGGCCATGGCTCACGGGCCCAGCCGCTCCGCGGCACGTGGGATCTTCCTGGACCGGGGCACGAACCCGTGTCCCCTGCATCGGCAGGCGGACTCTCAACCACTGCGCCACCAGGGAAGCCCGAGCAGACCATTTTTTACAAGAGCATGTTACCTTAAAGCGTGTGCTCCTGCCCCGCAAAAGTTGGGGGAAGGTGGATAGAAGACCGACCATGAGGTGATCATTTTTGAAGCTGAGCTATATTAATATGAAGGTTCATTAGTCTCTTCTCTCACTGTGTATGCTTGAAAATTTCCATAAGAAAACAAGTTTAAAAGCTAAGAGCATTCTGCCACTAAAACTTAATATATCCAAGCAGACCACTTGCCCCCAGATTTCCAAGGAGGTTTCTCTCTGTAACACAAGGTGCACCTGTTCCCATGAGCCTGGAGGGGAGCAGGGAGAGTGGGGAGGGGCAGAGGGTGAATGTTCATCCTGTATGTTTCCATCCTGGTATCTGTTTATTTTACAGGGAACCTGAGCCTGTGGCCTCTCAGGTGTCTCCGATTCCTGATGAAAGGATCTGGGGTGTGGGCCCAGGTATCCTGGTGTCCTGGCCTCTGGCCAGGTTTTCCAGTTGCTTCTAGGTCTCGGCCTCCGCTGGTGAGAGCTTCAGTATCATGGGGTGGGGGGTGGGGGGGCGGGGGGGGCCGGGGGAGGTAGGGGAGCAGGGGGGGGCCGGGGGGGCAGGGAGCACAGCTTGGAGTCCCTCCCAAGCTCTGCCCTGAACCTGCTCAGCCTGCACCTTCCTTCCTTCCTTCCTTCCTTCCTTCCGCTGCAGTTGCATCTGCTCCCACCCTCCTGCAGCCTGCCGGTAGTTCGCTTTCCTCACCTCTCAGGGCTCCTTTGCTTTCCTAGGCCTTACTTCTCACTTCCTGGGCCACAGCGGGTGTTTCACGGGGCTGGGCAATCAACCCGTCGGGGATCACTCCCTTGAGACCCTGTGCTGCACCCTATTTTGCTCTGTTTCAGTGGCCAGTCTGGTCTCTCTGGTTACAACCTCAGTTCCGGGGCCTAAGCTCTGTTATCTCCTCTTTATTTCCCACAGCACCTACTATAAGGCTGGGTACCCACAGAGGAAAAATGAATGAATGAATGAATGAATGGGTCTGACAGGTAGTGAGCCCCTCCTTTTTCTACCTGCCACCCGCCACCCCCACTAGGGGCTCTGAGCCAAGATAAGAACCATGAGGGATGGTCTTCCATCCTAATTCAACTAGGCCAGGAGTCAGCCACGGTGATGCTGTTATTGTCTGCCTGCCTGTGCTGGTTGGAGATGGAATGATTGCAGCCTGGGAAGGGTGGTGGGTACCCTGAGTCTCCCCAGAGGGATATTGAGAGAGAACTGGAAGAGCAGGAGAGAAGAAAGTGGGGGCGGGTAGAAACAAGGGAGGAGGGGCTGGGGAGGCACAGGGAGGAGGTGGGAGAGAGGGAGAGCGGGGCACAAAGAGAGGGAGGGAGAGATCCTGGCCTTGCATGTCCGCAGCCCTCTGACGTAGCTGTGCTGATATCCCCCGCACTAATTGCTTCAATTAATAATACTGCTCTATAAAATTTCCGCAGCTGAGAGCGAGTGCAAGGAAGGATGACATAATGCATTAATAATGCAGGCAGCCAATCGAGTTGGGCTCCTGGGGAGCTCCATTTAGGGGCCCGGCTGCCATCTTCGCAGCAGCTAACCCTCGGCCAGGGCGGCCGGCGTCCTTGGGCCTCTGTAGACCGCGGGGCTGCAGAGCTGGAGCCGCAGAGGCGGCGCCAACGGTGGGAGGCCGGGGACGGCTTCAGCCTCCTCTTAAACTCCGGAAGGCACCCCTCCCCCATTCTCTGATCCGGACAACCGATGTTTTCTCAGTCTTACGTAAGTGCTGCTCACGGTGTCCAGATCCGCAGCCCTAAACCCCGCACCTGCCCCTTCCCGGACCCCGGCTCTGATTAGCTACCCCTCCCCCGCCGCCACAGTGACAAGTTCCGAGGCAGCTCTCCCGATGGTTTTTTGCTTTTGTTCTGAAATCTCCGTCCCCTTTTTGATCTGCGTCTTTGTCTTTTCGGCTTTGCCTCTTTGTCCCTGTATTCTTAAGAGCTCTTAGGGAGGTAATCATCACTCTCAGGACAAAGAACCCGTCATCCAAAACACATTGAGCTGGTTTCTCTTAAGTCAGCAAGAGTGTCAGCATCACCCGAACCCTCCCTAAGGGTCGGCGGGTGCACAGTCCATCCCCCAGACTGTGCTCAGGCCAGTGTGAGTGTGGAGCCAGGAACAAAGGAGCCGGCAGCGGCGTCCCCATCCTGAAGCTGCAGGTCACTCTGTGGGGTTATACTGGTGCAAAGCCAGTTCTTCTCCCATTTGCTTGCAGAAACCAGGCCTGGACCATCCCAAACAAACTCACTAATGCAGGACTTCTCATTCTGGGGTTTAAAGAGATACTTTAGAGTGTCCCAGAACCTGTGGAAATTATATGCAATAATATGTAATAATATATGTACAATAATCTTTTTACATATGTACATTTCTCTGATAAGAGCGTCTACAACATTCTCTGATTCTCTCGTGGGTGTGTGATGGCCCCAATGGTCCTGAAGCACAGCTCTAACCTCCTTGGGCAGTCAGGCCCTTCGCTAGATCCTTTGTTAACCGAGACACTTACATGGACCCTTCTTTCCATCTCTGCCTCCGTGGCTCTAGATAAGGTTCTCTGCTTCTCATCTGGATTTTTGCAGTCAAATTTTATACCACAAGGGGTCAAGGGTTAGAAATAAAGAAGGCGAGAAGAGGCCCAACATTCATCTAAGACTAAAGTGAGAAGTGAAAACTCATGCTTCAATTCTTGGCATCAGAGCACAGGCTGGTTCCTCTGTTTCACAGTAGGGCTGAAGTTTGTGTTGGCAACTCAGTGTTCTCTAGAACAGCCTTCCTTTCCAAGGAAGGAGAAGGTAGGAGAAAAACATGTGGTGGGCACTTTCTGTGTGCAAGATTCTGTCCTGAACAGTCTGGCGTGATCCTGATCACATTCCAGGGAGGCAGACCCTCCAGTCCTACGTCACTGGGGGAAATGGAGATTCCAAGACGTTAAGAAACTCAGGTAGCAGAGCCAAAATGTGAACCTAAGCCTTTCTGCCACCAAAGTCCAGCTCTTTCCATTACACAGAATTGCCTGGGTTTAAGTAGCTCTTGAGCTCTTGGTCTCTTGGGGGGGCATTTTCTGGGTGCAATCTTGGCTAATTCTCACCTCCAGGTTCGCATTTCTTATTGCCCGTTCTCCACTTGTACAAGTCCTACCTTTTTTGTAAAGACGTAACTTAATCTTATTTCCTCCATCAAGCCTTTTTTAGACAATTTCGGCACAGGGGGACCTCTTTGTATGGTGCGAGTAGACGTTAGATATACGAAGGGGTGGGCTGCAGTGGCTACTGTTGATTTTTAGCCAACATTCATCTTCCCATTTATTCATGTCTAACAGATTCTAATTTCTATGGGATATTTACTCCTCCATTTAAACTCAGTGGACAGTTATCCCATCCCAGCTCCAAGAGTGGATTGTGGCTGGTCTGTGCTCGTCACAGAATCCTACTCCCCTCACCAATAGTCAGCCTGGGATTGGGCATGTGGCCCAGCTCTGGCCAGTGAGATGAAGGGAGAAATTGCTGGAAAGCTCCTGGGAAAGAGACATGGGAAGAGACAGTTTGTCCTGCTTCAGTAGGATGTTTCCATGTCTAGAATTGCTGTGGACATCCTGCCACCCGACATGAGGATGAAGCCCACTCGAGGATGGCAGAGCAGGAGGGAAAGGACTCCGTGAGCTGCGGTGTCAACGCTCTGAGCCTGCCCTTCCTCTGAACCTGCGCTATGAAGGGTAATAAATCCCCTTGCAGTTGAGGACAGTCTGAGTTGAGGTTTTTTGTTACTTGCTGACAAAAACAGAGCTGATACACCCTCCTTTGCTTTAACGCACAGTATTTGCACTGTTTGCCTGACGTGTGTCCCATGCTGCCTTGTCGTCTTTATTGTACGGTTGTCTTGTGTCGTTATTTAACTTTTTCTGTGTTTATGTCTCATCTATGAAGTCAACACCAGCTCTTCCAGCCCACATAGATGTTCTCTGAATTCTTATAGAGCTTCCAAAGAGCAGTCAGATCTCTCATCCATTCATTCCAGAAGTATTTATTGAGCCCCAGTTATGTGCCACCCTCTGGGCAAGGGCTGAGGATACAGCAGTGAGCAAGACAGACATGGTCCCCACCCCACAGAGCTTATACTCTGTTATGAAATGTTTGTGTCTGCCCCCAAATTCATATGTTGACATCCTGACCCCCCAATGTGATGGTATTAGGAGGTGGGGTCTTTGGGAGGTATTAAGCGGGTCATGAGTATAGAGCCCTCATGCATGGAATTCGTGCTCTTATAAAAGGGACCCCAGAGAGTACTCTTGCCTTCTTTCCACCGTGTGAGTCGATAGTCCTCATAGCACTTGGCACAACTGATCCCTAAATAAGCATTCACGTAAGTGCTAAATTAATGAAGGGATGAATGTGTAAATGGATAGATGGAGTTAAATAAACACTTAAACATTTTCCTTCCACCTCTCCAGTTGGGAGGTTACAAACGAATCCTTCTCTTGCTGCCAGAATCCTCATGGTTGGGCCTCAGGAAGAAAGGCTTCCTTCAAAAGTGCATGTCCATGGGGAGTTCCCTGAGCCTCTTCCCTCCCGGTGGTACCCTGACTCCTTCATTGCCCAAGCTAGCTCCATCCTCCTGGCTGAGGGATCTGAAGGAGGGGAGATCCTAGGGTTCCCAGGCACATGTGACCCCGAGCTTTCCAGGCTGGAGCCCCACCTCATCCTCCTTCCCAGCTGCACTGACTGGTGGCTGAGTAACCCTCATGGATTATGTCCCTGGCCCTTCTCTTTCCCACTGCGGTGGCTTCCTCTGGCCCAGGAGACCGGATGTGCTCCTGCTAATGGTCTGGAAGTGCTCTCTCCTGCTGACCCAGACTCCCAGGAGGTCTTGAGAGAGGCAGAAGTCTGGAGAGAGAACGCAGACTGCTCACTCGCTCCTGGGGTCTAAACTCTGGAAATACTGAGCAGGCCCGTGCCTGAAGCAGTCCAGATGACAGCCAGCAAGTTTTGCCGAGGATTATCTAAGTGGGCTGTTAGAGCCCGGACCCTGGGAGGCGGGCAGGGAGGAGGAGCCCAGGAAGGAAGCATCGAGTCCCCTGTGATGTGTCCCTTAAAAGTCCATCAGCCAGGCCTATATACAGGTGGGAGTGAGGACTTGCCTGCGACTGGACACAGAGCCTGGCCCCGGGGGCCCAGCTTAGCACCTGGACTGGCCTGTGCTCGAATGCCAGCCACCTCCAAGTGTGACCTGGGCTGGTCCTGACCGTCTCTGAGCCTGCAAGTGTTGCAGAGGAGCAGGACAAGTTATGTAACTTCCGGGGCCAGTGCAACATGGAAATGTGGGGTCCCTTATTCAAAATGATTAAGAATTCCAAGATTGTGACAGGATAGCCTGCAGCCAAGCGCAGGGTCCATCTAAGCACAGCCCCTGGGCAACAACAAGGTCGCCCTCGTGAAGCTGGCCCTACAGAGGGGTTACTGAAGAAAAGTGTGAGTGGGGGGAGAGTCTGTACTAACACCTGTTCGCAAGTTAACCACCAACCCTGGGTTTAAAGGAAGGGGCCTTTTTTCCCTTAGGTCTCCTTCCTGGGACCCAGAGGTGCTCACCGTTGACCAGGTGAAAGTGTGGGGTGTTTTAGTTTTGTTGGCCTTGGAGTAGAGATTGTGTGTCGAGTGGATCCAAACTGAGGGGATCTCTGTTAGAAGTCACAGAGCCAAGACACCCTGAGGTGGCCGTTTGTCCCATTGCCTTTGGTTTCAGTTAAGGCACCCAGGAAGCTCTCTTTAGAGTGTAATTCACCCCAGTGCCAAGGATGAAGTAACACATTACCGCCTTGGTGAGAAACAGTCTATGGGACCTTTGGCAATGAGCCTTCAAGGGAGGTAATACAGAGCCAATGTGGAGTTTTTAAAAGTCCTTGGATAGCAAGGCTTTATTTAAATAGCAAAACATGCCCATACTCTTGAGTAGAAAGACTCAATTTTGTAAAAGTGAAAATCTTTCCCTAAATAAATCCAATTCAGTGTTATTCTAATCAGTGTTTTAAATTTGGCCAAAATAGTATTAAAATTGATTTGGGAAAAATAAAGTTGGGAGGAGAACCAGGAGAAATTAAAAAAATAATTTTTTAAATAAGAGAATAGGACTTTAGATATTAAAGTACATTTTCAAGGGCACATAAAGGGGCCCCTGGGACCCTTAGCTTGAGCAGGTCCAGAGGATGGTCCTCTTTGTTCCTGTATCCTTGGCCGCTAAGCCCCTGGACCAGGGCTTGGAGGCTGTGCTGCTCAGACCCCAAGCCGCCCTAGCTGCTCTGCCCCGGTGCTGGACAGGGTATTCTGGGAAGCCAGAGGAGTTGCCCACTGCCAACTGCCTTCAGGTTGCTCACAGACACACAGGTGGCTTCAACTCACTGGGGGGCCTTGTTGCAAAACCTCCTCTCCTACAGATGAGACTCATAAAGAAATTTCACCAGTTCCTGGTACCTGGCCTCGCCCTCACCCCAGAGGCTAGGGGAGTCATCAGGCCAAGGAAGGTCTTGAGTAGGAAGGCAGCCTGCTGCGTCAGGCACTGCCGACACATGGAACTAGGCTCCTCTGGGTTATTGGGTGTGGTACACACACTGGTTATGACCTGGGTCCTTGTGTTTTGTCTTCTTTGTCTCCACCCAAAATTCAAAGCGTTAATGTAAAGGATGGGGAACAATCAGGATCAACATGTGGTTCAGAGGAAAGCTGAACTGATCGAGACTGGGTATGACGTTTCTCTGCATGTTGGTGGCCTGTCCTCCCTCATCCCTCTCCCCACCCTCCCCTCATTCCCACAGATAACTGAGAGTGAGGACTATTCCAGAAAGCAGTGGGGATCCAGACACGTGGACATCCTTAATCCCTCCAACAGTGTTCCTGGTAGCCCTGAGCTCCATTCCCACAGAGGTCAGTTGATTGTCTTGCTTCTCTATGGATTTGCTCGGAGGGCAAATGGTTTGGAGTGAGTGTTGGAAGCAAAATCCCACAGCAGAGGTTTCTCCCCCTTCTGGAAAACATACTTTGTTTTTGTCAAACACCAGGTATTCAGAGAAAGTTGCCTTTTGTCTCAACTGGGAGCAGACTTTGGTGGGCCTGAGGTGGATTTCTTTATTTTAAAATAAATAAATGTATTTATTTATTTTTATTTTTGCCTGCGATGGGTCTTTGCTGCTGCACCGGGCTTTCTCTAGCTGCAATGAGTGGGGGCTACTCTTCATTGCGGTGCGCGGGCTTCTCATTGCGGTGGCTTCTCTTGTTGTGGAGCACGGGCTCTAGGTGCGTGGGCTTCGGTAGTTGCGGCACGCGAGCTCAGTAGTTGTGGTGCACGGGCTTAGTTGCTCTGTGGCATGTGGGATCTTCCCAGACCAGGGCTCGAACCTGTGTCCCCTGCATTGGCAGGCGGATTCTCAACCACTGCGCCACCAGGGAAGTCCCCTGAGGTGGATTTTCAATCTTCTTTGCCTGCATCTGACTCAGAACTGGTGGATGGAGTCATTGCGGGGTGTGGGAGAGAAAAAGCAAATTCGCCGGAGGTATCAGCCCTGCCCCCAGCAGAAGGCTGAGTGGGGTCTGGAGTGTTGACACTCACGGGCTGAGGCTGAGATCAGCTGTCACTGCAGACAGAGCTGTTTCTTATTTTAATACTGCGGCATAAACTGAGAGACTGCAAGTGCAGCTTCCAGCAGGGGCTGCAGCTCAGGGCTCTTAATATGTCCTTAGAACAGGCCTGCAGAGACTGGCTTCCTGGGAGCCGCAAGAGCTGGGGGCCTCGTGCTCAGCACCACACCCCCTCCTCCCAGGCCCTGCCTGCTGCATTGCACCATTGATTCAGTGAAGACATCATCCTCGCCCCCTTTGGAGAGCAGCTCGCTGCTCTGCTCTGACAATTAGACTAGCTGCTGCAAAGAAGCACTCATCCCCGCTGACATATGGCTGTTTAAAGTGATCAATTGCATTAGCAAATTTCTTATTAGCTCTGCTGTCAGGAGGGAGCTCCTGCCACATTAGCTGGCTGAGGTTGATGCATAACTTCCCGGCTGTTAATTACCAATGCCAAGGACTAGAGATTCAGAGGCTGGTGAGTGGGTGGGTGGAGGCTCCCATTCTCTCTTACGCCTCCCGTGGGAGGTCAGGGAAGCTGGGGCTTGGTGTTGAGCTTCTCAGGTCTGACTCTGCAGTGGCTCTGCACTTTGGGCTCCTGATCTTGGGGGGTAGGGCCCAGGATGCCCAGTACCATCTGGGTTGATGGAGGTTGGGTTGTCCAATAGGGCCTCCGGGATTTGGCAGCTTGGAATCTGCACAGCGTCTCTTTTGGAGCTGCATTTTCGAGGCAGAGCCTGGACTGCATCCCAGAAAGTTTCTCTGGCCTCTCCTTGTGGGGTTCAAGGCCGCCGATCCTCCTCATTCCTCGTCCCCTCACTCCAGACAGCTCAAGAGTCTCCTCCCTGAAGGTGACCTCATGTTTCCTGCTCAGATCCTCTTTTGGTGACTATCCAAAGAACTGTATATTCAGGATGTTAAACCCCCGACTTCCATGGGCTCAGGCTTCCCTTTTAGATGAGGAATTGCATAAAACTCACACGCACTGGGGAACGAAATAAGAGGAGGCGAATTTCAAATCCTTGTTTTACCTATTGCCCCAGACTAGTAAAACCATTCGGAGGGTCTCTGATTCCTTTGAGAATCAGACAGAACGCACACGTGTGCATTCAGTTTGGGGACCCTCTGCAGCCTGTTTACGAATCCCCATTTTATAAGTGCCCTTCCCAAGCCCATGGGAGCAGCTGATGCCTGGGAAGGGACCAAGTGGCTCCTGCCACAAGAAGTGAGGTCGGCTCCTAAAACAGCAGCAGAGCCAGCTCTCCAGGGCAACCCCAGGCCCTGTTTGGGTAAAAGCTGCAGGATGCAATTGCATCATTCCTTGGGTTACATTAGATGTGGTGAGACTGAGACATGGGCTTAGGGCAGCACTGACTTTGTGGTCAGGTCTGCATTAACTACTCCTTCTGAGAAACCTGTTCCTGTGGTTGGGAGGCTGCTGGTCTTGGTGTGTTCCTGCTGAGATGGGAGGTGGGAAGAAGGAGAAGGAAGCAGAGACTGTGGCAGAAAAAAGAGAAGATTCTGAGATGGGTGCGGGGGAGTGTGTGTGTGTGTGTGTGTGTGTGTGTGTGTGTGTGTGTGTGTGGAGAGAGAGAGAAGGGGGTAGGGAAGAGTGCTGAATTCCTCATTATTCAGCCTAAGGATGCTTGAGATGGAATCTCAGAAAAATTGTGAGGATGGATTTGCACTCTTTCACACACACGGCCTCAAATTCTGCATCATCTTGAGCTTTGGTAGGTAGGCGTAATGCTCTGCTCTGTGAAATCAAGAAAACGCTCTCCTTTCTTGTCAGCTCTCAGAAGGCTGGGCTTTAGGAAATCCCCCAGGGAGAGTGGAAAGGTGGAAAGAGGTCCTCTAAGCACGTGAGGGGGCTACCAAATTATTTTCCAGGGCCCCAGATTGTTTCCATGTTTGCAGGAGGGCAAAAATGCTGTGATAAGACCAGACCCAGCGGGATTATTCTGAGGGATGAAAGACACTGACGGCCAACATGGACTGCCTCCTTCTCTGTATTTAGGAGAACGTCTTAACTTTAGTCCAGACCCCGACACAGCCTCGGGCCCGCAGGCTGTCCAGGGCCCATCCTCACCCTTCCCTTCCCCAACCTGTTCCCTCCTCCCTCCAGGCTGATGCAGTCATTAGCTAGGCTCTTGTTCCAAGCCTCGCCTAGCATCTGCTGGTTTCCCAATCTCCTTCCGGGATGGCCCTGCTTGGGATCCAGCCCCACCAGTCTGACCTGCTCGCCATCCCCTTCAGGCATATAGACCCCCGTCCCATCAGGTCTGTTCCAGTTCTGACACTCGGCTCATTTTTGAGGGCCCCTCCTTGGGCTTTCTAGGTCCACAGCGTAGCCCTCCTGGCTTTTCCAGCTCCACGTTCCAGAAACTGGGGCATGATAAGCTCCCCCTCCCACCCCCCCGCCAGTATCCCACGTACTCCTCCCTCACTCTCAGGACAAACATCGATCTGGCCACCAAGGGCGGGTAATCAGAGATGTTGAAAGGGCTCAGGATTTTGTGAGCTTGTGAAGAGATGACTCAGACAGACTTGGTTTCTCTGAGGACCACTGGCCTGGGTTTAAGTCTGTCTTCTCCCTGCCTGTGAGGAATGGCCAAGACTGGGCCCTGAAGCACAGGGGTCGGTTCAGAGAAAGAAGAACCCTGTTGGCTGCCAAGAAGATGAAATTCTGTAGCGGCTCATGGGTGAAGGGAAAGAAACCCATCTCTGGAAATGGGTTCCAAACATCTACCATCTGTTCTGTGTGGTCTCTGCGGTCCTCCTTTCCAGCTCTGGGATTCAGGCACTGCTCGCCCTGGCTGCCCCAGCCCATGCCTCTCGCTGGTTTATAGTTAGGTGCTCTTTGCCTGGGTCTTGGGGAGAGGCAGCATCAGTGGCCCAGGAATGTTGGAAGCATGGACCATGGTTCTCTAAGAACTTAACTTCCTTTCAGAAGAGAATTTGCGATGGGGGAAATTGACCACCCCCCACCCAGTTCCCTGTTCTAAGACCCCTGTTCCCCGTAACAACCGGAGCTCCATGGACAGGAGAGAAAACAACTAAAAGCAGCCTCCCCTCCCCGCCCCCAACTCTCTCTGTCCCCTTTATGTGTTTTATTTTTGTCATAGCACCTATCGTGGTCTTTTATTTATTTGTGTATTTGTTTACTAGGTGTTGTCTTATGTCTGTCTCCCTTTACTGCCCCCTCTTCCATTAGGCCTTGTCTTGTTCACTGCCACATGCCCAGCACCCAGCACAGCGCCTGGCCCACAGTCGAGGTGTACAGTCAGTATCTGTTGATATGAGGAGCAGTGGTTAGGATTTGGAGAGGAGACCAGGACCAGGGAGGCCATCAGTGCAGAAAGAGTTAGTGGGACATTTGGCACCGTCCTCTTCATTACTCTTCAGAGGCTTTCCACGGCCAAGTGGATAAAGTCCAGATTTGTTATCCTGACGTGAAAAGCCCCAGTCTGCCTTCCTAGGCTCATTTCTTGCCAGCCTCCCCTTAAGCCTCCAAGGCTTCCGCCTCTCCAAATTGCTAAACGGTCCCCATATTCCCAAGTCCTTTCGCGTGTGTTCCTGTGCATGTTCCCACCAGAAATGCCTTTTGTGTACACAATTAGGAATTAGCATATCTATTTTTACCATGACTGTGAGGATTGAAGGCTGTAGTATAGGACAAACTCCTAGCACAGTGCTTTGCCAAAATGAAGTCCTCGCTAAATGCTGCTTAGCATCCTTTCCCTTCCTGTCTGTCTAGGGAACCCATCAGCACAGGGGGCCAGTCCTCTGTGAAGTCTCAGGCCCAGGGAATTGAATCACCCCCAGACCTCTACAGTGCTTTGTTCTTCCCACAGTTAGAGACCTGTTAGGGGTTCTGTGTCCCCAAGCTGCCACCCAGGGCAGAGGCATCTGTGTCTCCTTTGTGCTTAACATCATGCTTGGCACACAATGGGTGCTAAATAATGTCTGTTGAGTAACTGGAGCCAAGGTGGCTCTGGAGGTGTTGGGGAGGAAGGTCAGTATCTGTGCCCTCCTGGGCTGGGAAATTTGGGGGAGGAGGGTGGCGGTGTCTCCCCCTCCATTAGGAGATGGCCTAATCAGCCATCTGGGTACACTGGCCATGAAATCAGAATCTGCATCCCAGGTACTACAGCCACATCCAATTTTCCATCAATGAAATATTCAGCCACTCCACAGTCACGGTCTGCTCTGCGCCTGAAAGGGAGGGGCTCGCGCCTGCTCAGTGCCTGTCTCCCACTCTTGCCCAGCACACACCTGCCCTCGATCCCCAGACCAGGCCCTTTGTTATCCTACCTCTGTGCCTTTACTGATGCTCTGTGCCCCAAGCGTCACCCCCCCCAAATAAGGACGACCCTTCCTCCTTCTCCTCCTTCCTATCCAGCTCCAACCCACTCTTCCCCAAGGCCCACCATCTCCGTGAAATCTTCATTAGAAATGATCTTTCCCTCCCCTGGACCCCAAACACACATCTGAACAGCAAACACACACTTCACCATCCCAGCCAGGTGGGATTAGTTCCTAACTGGACGCATCCTAGTTTGTATGGGATAAAGACCTTTGGCTCAAAACGATGGTTTGCTGCTGCTTGGCTTTCCCCTCTGTAGACTGGGATTGGGGCTGGGGTAGAAAGAAGGAAGGGGAATTTCCAGTGAAAACAATAGGGGACTTTCAGGGACCTCTGCCTGGCTTGGAACCCTAAAGCCTCCCCACTTTAACCAAGGACAATTCTCCAGTCTTGCCCCTACTCTAGACCAATTGCTCTGCAGGGGCAGGGCAGGGGAAACCTTTTGGTTGAACACACAGTGATCTCCAGCCACAATGCACTGCATCCGGGAGCACGGTGACTGCTGTTCAATGTGGTGAGTTCGGGGATGTTATGAGATTGCCAAGTGACACAGCGATGAGCTGAAGGCCATACGTGGCAGAAGAAGGGGTATCAGTGAGGGGCCCCTTGGCCAACCCTGGATGATCAGAGCAATAGTGCCTGGCTGCATGCATCTTGAAATTAGGTGTGAATAAGACGTTTGAAATCAAGTCTAGTTTTCACACACTACTCGTATGATTTGTTTTGCTTTGTTTTGTTTTTTTGCGGTACACGGGCCTCTCACTGTTGTGGCCTCTCCCGTTGCGGAGCACAGGCTCCGGACGCGCAGGCTCAGCGGCCGTGGCTCACGGGCTTAGTTGCTCCGTGGCATGTGGGATCTTCCCGGACCGGGGCACGAACCCGTGTCCCCTGCATCGGTAGGCGGACTCTCAACCACTGCGCCACCAGGGAAGCCCTACTCGTATGATTTTGATCCTATGGCTCCTAGGTGGCCGTGCCGGCTAGCGCATTGCCGCAGGATGGCGTGTGGAGTATGGGGATACAATTTGGATTTGGAGTCAGGGGGATGGGGCTTGAATCCAGGCTCTGCTCTTTGCTCAGCCGAGTGACCACAAGGCAGACCTTTACCTCTCCGAGTATTGGTGTAGACGCGCATGTTGAGTGTTTGTGTGTGTGATGTGTTTAGCTCTATCCATACAACACTTTCATTTTTTTGAGCATTCTTTATGTGCTAAGACCTATGTCGAACACTTTCTTTTTGGTACCCTCATTTAGTCCCCACAACAACTCTGGGAGGAAGATATTATTATCCCCATCTTAGAGTTGAGCAAACAGAGAATTAAAAGAGAGGTTAAGTAACTTGCCATAAAACCCATTAACTAAAGCGTAGGTCTGGGATTCCACGTCAGGGTTCCCGAGCACTGTGAAATTTTGCGCTCCTGTAAATGGGAGTAAAAATCTCTCCATCAGTGTGTCTGAAGAGGAAATAGGATAATCTATATGAAAGAGTCTGGTAAACTGGAAAGCATTCTTTTCCAAAGGAGAAGACTCAGTTCTTGCCCTCAAGCACTTTATAATCCGGCAGAACTGATCAATAAGATCTGTGCGGTGCTTAGATGAAACCAGGTGTCAAAATGTCCAGTGCACACCTTCGCTAAGTGATCCAACTTCTCATCATCACCAATGGGACAAACAGCCATGGCGTGACTCCTGACACCATGGCATGCCACGGGAAGGCCACTGCCTCACTTTCATAGTATATTCTTGCCTCGGAATATTTAGCCTGGATCAAATCAGACAAATCCAGTTTGTGGGACATTTTATAAGACTCTTTAAAGATGCCAATGTCATAAACAAGAACAACAAACGCAGGGAGACTGTTCTAGATTAAAGGAAACTAAAGAGACATGACAATTAAATATACTGTGTGAATCGTGATTGTATCCTGGATTTTTTTTTTAAAAAGCCATAAAGAATATTTTGGGAGAATCAAAGAAATTTAAATATGTTCTATAAGCTAATATTACTGTATCAATGTTCAATTTCTTAGGTGTGATAAGGATATTGTGCTTATAGGAGGAATTATTGGAGGAATGGTTCTTAAGTGTTTAGGATGAAGTGTCAGGATATCTGTGAATTTTAAATGCTTTTGTAAAAAGAAAGTGTATGTATATAGTATATAAATATGTGCATATTTATATAAATATTTATATACTTGTATAAAGACAGAAAAAAAACAAATGACAATGTTAACACTCGGTAAGTCTAGATGAAAGATTTATAGGTTTTCCCGCATTATCTTTTCAAGTTTTCTCTAGGTTTGAAAATTTCCCAGTAGAAATCGAGAAGCTGAGCAGATAGGTTTAATAGGGAGGGCCAGTAACTTACCATAAAAACCATGAATTAAAGGGCAGGTCTGGGACCCGATGCATGTTACAACGATAAGGGGCGATGGCTATTGAAAGAAACCTAGAGCTGAACACCTTTATCATATAAAAAATATCTCCACCAAACTTCTTTGTTGGCTCCACTTTTTACTCAGTGGGATAGCTTAAGAGGGGGCCCACAGGGTCCCAAGATCTAAGGTAGCTTCTCCACTGTTCTACAGGTGTAACTCTTCTATTTTGTTTTTCATCAGGACTGCTTTCCCTTTGGCTACTGTGTAGTCAAAATCATCCACTGCCCCAGCCTCCAGGTTCCTAGGAGACAAGGATCAACATCCTAACAGAAGCTGGGAATCCTCTGTAGCCTCATGGTTTCCATGGTGCTAACAAAGCCCATCTTTACCCACAGGAGGGACGAAATGCCGAGGAGAGGACCTGCAGCCACCTCGACTGTGGGCCACTAAGATGCTTGTTTAAAATGCCCCATACATAAAGGGCCAGGGCCAGGGCAACTTATTTTAACCAGCACCGCAGGCAACACTGCAGTACACCAAAGTTTGAGATCTAACAGTCTAGGCTAAAACCCAAACCTCTAAAGCTGGCATTCAAGGCCTGCAAAGCTTGGCTCTCTTACTCCCCAGGATTACTTTCCCCTCCAGCCTGGGCCTTTGCGCAGACCCACGCTTCCCTGGAATCCTTCCTCTCTCCCCTCAATCCATGTGATGCCAATTCAGCTTCAACTCCCGCTTCCATGATCACCCCGGCCCACGTCCCAAGGGTTGCTCCCTTTCTCTGATTTCATTCAATGTGAAATTGGTGGCACCTGATTTAATACTTTATGATACACTATCTACTATGGTTTTCACTTGCTTTGGTTGAGTTAACGTCATCCTCCTGCCAACCTGTGAAATTCTTCTTCTTTTTTTTTTTTTTTTTTTTTGT